>NC_045777.1:43738434-44017610 GCF_008692025.1 Phocoena sinus
TGACTTTAGGGCTTCCCTGGTGGCACAGTGGTTGAGAGTCCGCCTGCCGATGCAGAGGACGCGGGTTCGTGCCCCGGTCCGGGAAGATCCCACATGCCGCGGAGCGGCGGGGCCCGTGAGCCATGGCCGCTGAGCCTGCGCGTCGGGAGCCTGTGTTCCGCAATGGGAGAGGCCACAACAGTGAGAGGCCCGCGTACCGCAAAGAAAAAAAAGAATTTAAACTAAGCAGGCCCTTCATGAAAGACTCAACCTGCAATCAATAAACACTCATGTTCTCTCCTTCAGAGTCACAGTCCCTAAACGTCACTATAGCATTATCAGGAACTATGTTTAAAAATGACTGTGATGAACATAAGATCCAACTGGGAACTAAAAACTCAAAATGTTTTACACTGAATATTGATTTGAACCGCAAGAACAAAACCTCCACCTCTCTGGAATAATGTTAATAGAACTCCTCGGTAAATTCTTTTATGCAAGCCAATAATGCAGAGCTGTCCCCTGGCTTGATCTATAGGAAGCAACTTCTATTTTTATTATTTTCTACGCATGTATATTGTTTCCTGGTTGTGTTATTCTTAGTTCTAACAGTTCTCTTATTTGTTTTTGTTTTCCTTAAGTATTTTATTTTATTTCATTTTGTTCAATTTAATAGGTTATTTATCACAACACGGTTCAAGATGACTCAGACTTTGGATCGAAACAACGTTTGTAACTTAAAACATCATGCATTGTAAGTGGTGCTTTGCGGTTTGTTGAGAACCTGCTTTAAAACGTTTTATCCTAAAGAATGTGCATCATGTAACTTTTATAATGTGATGTGAGTCTAAGTCAAGTTGTGTTAGAGGTATCTTTCATAAACCTTTTCCACACATGCCCTCTGAACCCACCCGAGGGGAATGTTGACACCACTCAGGAGGCTCCTACGTGAGGACATACCCACATGGACAGGTGCCCCTGACGTTACCCTGACTCTTGCCAACAAGAAGTTGGCGGATGCAGGGGCAAGGATGGGCCGGGGCCCACACTGTGTCCTGAGAACCACGGGGACACAAACTTCACCCAGGGAGACATCGACATCCAAAGACTCTAACTAAAGTGCTCCTAAACCAGAGTCATCCCTATTTTAAAAACTGGGGCAACCATAAACATTTTGTTTTCAAAATCCTGGAAGGAACGTGGATGGAAGGAAAGAGAATCTCAGAAAAGTTAAGTGATCTCAGGTCATTCAACAGACAAGCAGCAGAGCCTGGAGATGGAGGCCTGTCTTGGCACTGGGATGCCAGACGTTGTCCTGGGGTGGGGCAACCACCTGTGTCTCCAGACTCCTGCCCCCTCCCTCCTACCCCCTCCTCTCTCCCCCCGCCCCCTCCCTCCCCCCTCCCAGCCTTGGTCCTCAGGCTGCCTGATCTAAACCAAGCCATGTCGAGGGCACTGAATTGTAGCCCAGTGCCTGAAAGAGTTACAGCTGTTCCTGTTTCAAACATGGTTATAAGCTCTCAGGAAAAATTTGAAATTGCACAGAGAACGTAGAAGAATCACATTTGTTTAAACTACCGACTGCTACCTACGTTACTCCAATTCTGCTGGCACGGGCAGGATCCGGGTCAGCCTACGGTCAATGTTCAGAATATTTAATATTTGAACACTTTTCACGTTTTGTTTTCCGACATGTTGGCACAATGCCTCCAGGACAGGGATGCCGGGCCAAAGATGTGGTCCCAGTGTTGCTCCCTATCAGCATCTTTCCCCCCAGACAGCCTCATGTGACCTCCCACCGAAGGACCAGGCCTTTCTGCTTCTCGTTAGCCCCAGGCTGTGCCGATGCTCACAACCCAACACCCCGTGCCTCAACCTTTGCACCTTTGCCCCCTCAGTCCGAGGGTTTGCTGACGACGTGAGTCTGTTCAGACTACAGGTCACAGCACTGCGATTGGCCCGTTTGGCCGTGAGGATCCGCAATGTGCACGGGCCCCACAGAGGCCAAAAGGAGGAGCTAGGGGTCACGCTGGTTTTATCTGGGGGAAGGAGGACATAAAGGTGCTGGCCTACAGGATGGTTATTCATATCACAAGAGGCTGGCCAAGGATGCCATTAAAGAGTGCACCGTATCAAGGTATTCAAAAGTTTGCCAAATCCTTCAAGCACGTCGCTGACAATTTTTAGGAACAGCTTTTCTGTAAAAGAATGTGCGGAGGTGTGCAGAGTGAGGGGGGGGCACGTAGGTATGGGGGTCCCCTCCCACGGCCTCTGGAGGCTGGTCCCAGGCTACCTCCTCCAGCCAACAGACTCCACACTCGGAACGCATCTGAGGGAGCAGAGTCTCCAGATGTGACCAGGTGATGAGCAAACGTTCTCTAATTGAGAGATGAAATGTTAGCACCCTCATGAGCCTCAGAATAGCACCAACTAGTGTCGCCCATAGAAAACTTACATAAGAAAATATCTTTTTATTCTCTTATAATAGTAATAACTCCCGAGAAAATATGCGTTAGAGCTGAGAGAGGGAGGCAAGTCAGTGCAGCACTTAAAATTTCTGCCAATGCTAAATGTGGAAGAAATGAACTGCTTATGACTTATGAATTGAGTTTTAAAGTTTTTTTTTTGTTTTGTTTTGTTTTTTTACCAAAAAAGTAATGTTCTTTTGCTTGTATCGGTTCAGCTGGAATCTGTTTCTTCCCTGCACGTCCGCTGGCAGGAGTCAAATGTAATTGTTTCAGATGTCTCTTTTCTCAGGGTCTGAATTTCCCTCTCCTCCTTCAACCCCCCTCTTTGTGCCTCCAGGAATGTTAGCAGGTTTCTTTTCTACCCCCAGATGGACAGCGGGGCACCTTCGTTTCTATTTTAACATCACCTATTTCTAATGGAATCATTCAAAGAAGTTGTTTCTGCTGATGGTTATGTGAAAACGAAATGAAACGTCATCAGCTGGAGATTCATGGGCCACATTCAGCAGTGGAGTGAGCTGGGAATAAGTTTCCAAATCCTTCCTCAGACACGGGCCTCCCAAACTCGAAGGAGGGTGGTAAACAGGAGGGAAAGGCAGCAGGGTGGATGAGGGGCACACTGCAGGGTCAGTGCGCTGTTCTTCCCACCTCTGCGAACCACTGACATTTTCCACTGTAAAAAACTTTAGACATGGATTTCCCCAGTTTTTCCTTTATTTAACAAGGCCCTCTTGATTATGGCGATTCCATTTTCATGCAGTAGGTGGGGGCAGGGTGGGAGAGGCCACCAGATCAGTGACAAACCAACGTTTGCTCTAGGCAAAGGGGCCCTGGGGTGTTGGAGAGAGGGTGAGAGGGAGGTGGAAGGCTCACCCTCAAACGTCTCACAGGCCCACACCTGTGGTCTGATCTCCAGAGAGACATTCCACACAACCACCAGGCACACAGCTGGCGATAATTCATCCCAAAATCTGCTCCAGCCACTTCCTGTCTTAGCCAGAACGGACATCGGCCTCACCGCCGGGCTGGCTCTCCACTCTGGCCGCTGTGAGCATTTAGGGAGCCAGACCCCCTCAGGAGACCACATCCCAGCACCAGCGCTGACTGCCCAGCAATCTCTCCTCAGCAAAAAAAGTTGGCTGGCTCTGGGGTTTGTTACAGGCCGCTCGCCCCACAGGCTGCAGTTCTGCTCAGGGCAGAAGCCGCTCCCTTTGGGCTCTGACCAAACACACTGGCCGGCAGGAGGGGGACCCACAGATACACTGACCCAGGTGCTCGCCCCACTGCCTGAGCCTGATTCTAACTGCAAATCGGAGCCACCTACCCCCAGCCCCTAAATCTGCCAAGCCCGCAGCCAGTGTCCGCTGCACCAAACCCGAACCCGGGAGGTGGCCCGGGAAGGCGCAGACAGGAGTCTGGCCAGGAGCCTGGCGGCGCCAGCGCATCTGACGCCGCAGAAGGGCTGCACGCACCTGAAGTCTGGGTGATAGGCGCCCACGCCCCTGCGTGCAAGAGGCACCCAAGGAGACGAAGGCGATGAGAAGACCCCTTTCTCTAGTCCTTCAGGAAAGCCAAGCGACCCCACTGGCAGCCTCCCCAAAGCAGGACTGTAAGCGCCCACTCCACTGGAGTCTCGCAGAAAACATCGCGATCAAAGCCCCTTCCTCCGGAAAAATGCCCCGTTCTGCCTGTAATCCAATTCTCTCTCCCCGCACCTGGAGAGCGCGCACGAAGAGGCAGAAATCATACCCAGGGAAATTGTGACCAGAACTTGAACCCCAAACGCATCCACTCATTCCCAGCTCCGCGCTGTGGCTGGCGGCTCCCAGGGCTCCGGGCTGTCGCGGCTGCCAGGGACCAGATAGCGCGCGCGGAACCGAGGGGCTCCCAGAGTCCCGGTCTCTGTCCCGGTCGTCGGTCAGGAGTCCCCATCCCCAGCGCGCTCGCACCCTCGCCTTCCTTTTTCCCTCCGCTCGGCAAATCGAAGCCCGCTTCCCTTGCCTGTCCCAGATGGACCTCGGACCCCAGCTCCGCGGCGGTCCCGCTCACCAGCCCCAGTCGGTCTCCTTTGGGTCGCTGGAGGGGGTCTCCCGGACCCTCAGAGCCAATGCCCGCCGCGCGCCTCCACCGCCCCGGGCAGCCCCGCTCCGCCGCGCTCCCGGGTTTTGGTCTCAGCAGCTCCCTCCGACTTTGCACAGCGGCGCCTCCGCGCCGCCGGGGCTCCTGGGGTGGCGAGGCGCCAAGCTGCAGCCCGGGCTGCCGGCGCCCGGCCCCTTCCTCCACATCTTCCTCGTCCGCTCCGCTCTCCCTGGCGCCTGGCGACCCCGCGCCTCCCCGGTCCCGCCGCCCCGACCACCCGAACTCACCCCGGAGCCGCGACGCCGCAGGTCTGCGCGCTCCGAGGCGGAGCCAGGACGCCCTCCCGCGCGGGGGCAGCCTCCCTGCCGCCTGCCCGCGGCCCCCGCCCCGCTCCCGCCGGCCCCTCCGCTGCCCGCGCTGCCGTGGCGGTCGGGACTCACCTCCCGGACAAGGTGACCCGCTAGTGTGCCCGGTGGCGGCCCGCGCGTCTCCGGAGGCAGCGAGCGCGCGGGGCGCGGGGCGCGGGGCGCGGGGTGTGCGGCGCCCGCCTCTGCTCCCGGCTGTCTCCCACGCCGCCCGGCTTTTTCCCCTTCCGTCCACTCCCTGCCGCTCGGCCCTGCGCTCGCCGCCCGCGCCCCCGGCTGCCCCGCGCGTACTGGAGCGCCGGGCGCGGGGCAGCGGCGGCGGCCCGGGCTGCTGGAGCGAGCTAGCGGCGGCGGCGGGGCGGAGCCCGGCCCTCCGGCCACCGGGAGAGGAGGGTGAGAGGAGACTCCCGCGGCGCGCACCCGGCCGGCGGGTGGGCGAGGGGCGCCCGGGGCGCGCCGCTCGGCTCGGCTCCCGAGCCTGGAGACACGCGTGCCGGAGGCGGCGGCCACGGGCTCTAGGGATGGCAGGAAGGAGGAGGAGGAGGGAACGGCTCCGCGCGAAGGCGCCGCCAACTTTGCCCCAGGCCGCCGGGCCCCGCGGGGGATCGCGTCTGGCAGGTGGCCCGGGCCCGGTGTCTGGGAATGTGGGTGACAGAGGCTGGGGGAAGGGGGCATCCACTGGGGACTAGGAGGGCGGATTTGTCGCCTGGTTCGGAGAAGAGATGGCTCCCCTCGGTCCTAAAGGCCTCTCCAGGCTCTGGTTCGTTCTTTCTGAGGTTCCTAAGGACCCACTTTATAGGCCTTTATCTCCTCGGGTCCTGACCAGCCAATCAACCCCGTGAAACCAGGCGCGGGGCCCAGACTCCAGGACCTCGACCCAGTGTCAGACCGGTCTGATGCGCGTGCAGGGCTGGCCCTGGGCAGTGGGAATTGAGAGGAAAACTAGGTTGTCGGGAGAAGGGGGCTGGGCATAAGCCTGGTGAGGAGAGTGGGCAGTGGGGAGGGAGCGAGGGAGGGCACCTCCCAAGATAGTCTGCATTTCCAACGTTGAGGGAGGCGGGGGAAGTGGTGTTTTCAGTTGGGATTTCAGAGAGAAAGAAGTGAGGAGGAAAGAAGTGCCAGAAGGGAGTCAAAAGTGATTTAGGAAAAGAATCTGTGAGCCCACTTGTGTCACAGGCACAGAAGTGCCCGGTGCCCCAGCCAGGCTGGCACTGGCTGCACCCTGGTGTTCGTTGTCTGTTATGCCCCAGGAAACCCTCCTTGGTGCAGAGGCCTCTCCCTGCCTGGTCGCCGACCCCTTGGCCCTGAGAAGGCACCTCTTCCTCTGCCAGGGCTCCTGGGGTAGAGTTTCCAAAGGGCTGGGGTCGGAGGTGGGACCAGAACACCAGGTCCCTCGCCGTGTTCCCTTTGTGGGACTGGCTCCTGTGGGTCCTCAGCAGCCCAGAGAGAACGCTCAAATCCCAGTGCACCTGTAGGGGGGCAGGTGGGTGGAGGTGCTGGTCAGTGGAACCGGCACCATCTGTGCTCTGTCTTTATCCACCTGAATGCCATCCCCCCTCCATCCCTGTAGCGTGGCAAAGCACAGCCAGTCTTCTGGCTCCAGATCCCAGAGCTGCGAGGCTGTGGTCTGGAACACTCAGAAAAGGCCACGGTCCACTCCTCCCGGCTTGAAGAACTTCTCAGATGGGAGGAAGATGCCATCTTATCCTGGTAAACTTGCCACTGTCCCTGGATCCTTTCCGGATCAGAAAATTACATTCTCTCATCTGAACCACTGAGCTGAGCAGATATCGTTGGGCTCATCTGAGGTGGACAATCCTTGCTCCTGTTTATCAGATGAAGAAGCTGATGCTGTTTGAAAAATATCACTTGGGGTTTTCGCAGCCACCAGAGCTCGGGAGCGGCCTGACCTGGGTTCTCACCTCTCAGAGCACTTGTGTATCTAGACTTCGGGTTCGCTTCGGGGCCAGTTTTGTTTTCTTCGTGAGAGAACACCAGCCTGGGGCGCAGCTGGACCTGCCTTTGCCTCCAGGGCATGGTTTGCAGTTTCAGTTGGACTTTTCATTATATACCAGGCGGGCCCTCATGACAGCAGCGTAACACGTGACCCCTGACTGTCACTGGCTACCCGTGCACTGCTCCCTCCAAAAGTGAGGGTTGCAGAGTGGAAGGAAGGGGATGCCTTCACCGTGGCCTCCTGTGTGGAGTTCTGTGGGCTGCCTCTGTGTCGTGTCCTTGGTACTTTGGAACGTTCCAGGCTGCTGCTTTGGAACTTAGTACCCCGGCTCTTCCAGGTGAAGTGTGGAGTGTGGGTACACACGGGGAGTGGGGGAGGGTACATTTCCTGACATTTTCTAAGGCTTTGTTTTCATAACACACCTCGCTCAATCTAGCATTTAAACATTCCCATGATCTTCTATTGTGGAATGAATATGGTGGGCCCCTTAAGTCACTGTGTTTTATTCTCATACAGCTCTTGGGCACATCCCAGGTACTGAACAAATACTGACTGACTGCATTAGATGGGGGGAAGGGGTACAATTAAATGTCTTTGAGGAAAGAGGGTCATTTGGAGGAAAAGGGAAAAGTTCATGATGTGGACGGTCGTTTATTATTATTATTATTAATTTCTCCCATGCCACTCGCATAGCTTCAAGGTCTCCAGAAGTATGTTATCTTTTCTAGACCCTGACCCTGAACGTGCACACACAACTTTTAGTGCTTCCGCAATCCCAGTGGGTGTTACCGATCGTTGCATAAGAAACTCGCCAGGGCCAGGAATCTCAGATGAAGAGAGGGGCGTCCCCTGCTCCTGGCAGATGTGACAGTTCAGGGAAGGCACCCACGGCTCCTGGTGGGCACCTGGCTGGTCTGGGATGGTAGGTAGCTGCACGTATAGGGTGGTTTCTCTTCGGTCTGGATCCCTGGTTGTTGCTTGGAAGGTTATCATCAGTGTCGTACCGTGATGCCACACTGAAATAGGAAAGCAAACAAGGGGCGGTCGCGTACTGAGCAGAGGGAGACAGCAGAAGTCACCAAATCTCCTGGGTATCGGGTAACCTTCTGGACAAGGCTTATCTCTTAGGAGAGATTACAGAACTGATGGAGCTAAGAGAGGTCTCTGGGGCCAATTCCTGTGCTTTGAACTGTCGCTCAGTCACCAGCCAGCCGTCAGGCTTCTGGACAGCTTTCAGGAGAAGCTGTTAGTTCCCAGAGGCAGGTGCCCAGATGAGAGGAAGCGCGGACTGGAGGTCTTCAGGCAGGAGGCGCTCCTCAACACGTTGTGAACTGAAAGGTTCCAGACACCAGGCAGAGCTTATGAAGTACCCTGCCGTGCCCTGTGTGGTGCCGGCAGCTCAGTGAGGCTCCTTCTAAACCAGCTTTAGATCAAACGTGTGAAATGCTCAGCCTTGTTATGCATTAATTGTAATACTAACAGTGGAGAGGGTGTACCCAATTTTAAGGCAATGTCATTCATCCAGTTTTTTCTTGTCTCTTCCCCAGATCTGTTATTAAATCGTCTTGATTGATGACATCCAGGAATTGAAAAGCTGCAATGTCTTATCACAGGAGAATCCTGTGGACTTAGAAGGACAGAAAGATGACCACTCAGATGTCCAGTGTAGACATGATAGGTGAGGCTCTAAGAAAAATGTGAATTGGTATCAGAAATAAAAGGAGAGAGATTCAAAACCTACACAAAATTTTGAGGCAATGTTGAAGTGAGAGTTTAGAACAGGAAAAGATACCCCAGCACTCCAGAACATCAGAGCTGGAGGAGTTCTCGGTGCTCTCCTGGTACAGCCCTCTGATTCTCAGGTGGCTTGAGTGGGGAGTGAAGCCCAGGTCGGGGCTACAGACTTTGCAGTCTGGCTCTGCATCTGTCACACCACTTTGGAATGAATCAAGGAGAGCAGTAAGTTAACAAATTGTAAGCCACATCTGTGGTGCAGTGGATCAGTTACCCACTGCTGCAAACAAGCCAGCCCAAACGTTGTGGCTGAAAACGCAGCCCTCTATTGGCTCACGGCTCTGAGGGTGGCGATGAGGGCTGAGCCGCTGGGTGGTGTCACCTGTGCTCCCTTGGGCATCCGTGGTCGCTGCCTACCAAAGCCTTCCTCAAGTGTCCGGGGTGGTTGGCTGTGGACTGGGGGGATGGGCCGCTGCTCCCCCAAGGCTGGCCCGGGGCTCCTCACAGAGCTGGTGGTGCCCAGCGCTGTGGGCCCAGTGCACACGGTTTTCCAAGCCCACATCACATGACTGAGGTCTCCTTTACCAAAGCTGTCGCATGGCCCAAGTTCAGGAGGTGGGAGACAGCCTCCGGCTTTTGATGGGTGGGGTCGTGAGGTCCTGCTGGAGATGGGATGCATGGGAGTGGCTGGGAGACAGCCTCCGGCTTTTGATGGGTGGGGTCCTGAGGTCCCGCTGGAGATGGGATGCATGGGGGTGGCTGGGAGACAGCCTCCGGCTTTTGATGGGTGGGGTCCTGAGGTCCCGCTGGAGATGGGATGCATGGGGGTGGGAGGCGTTTGGAGCTGGTTTGCAATCAGCTGCTGCTAAGAGTAAGATTTGTTCTCAATGCACGTGACTTCACTGAATCTGGACCTGAGCTCAGTGGGGAGGCAGGAGTGACCCCAGGAGATGAAGAGGTTGAGTGTTTGGCCCGGTGGTCTCGCAGCCAGTGAGTGAGGAAGGGGCTCAGATCTGGCTTGTCTTCAGCTCGGCGAGCAGCCATCCTTCACGGAGGGTGTGCGTCAGGGGCGAGCTAAAGGCTTACCACGGTGAGGGGCTCAGCGAGCCTGGGAGTAGGTGTCTGCCACTCCTGTGGCCTGTCCTCACGCAGGGAGCCTGGTTTCCTCCTGTCTAACGAGCATGGTTATAGTATCTGCTGCCTGGCCGTGTACAGACAAAGACGTGCTCCATGCGCGCAGTGTGTTTCCTGAGCAGGGATGGCGGGTTATTGTTTTAAAGACAGTTGGCAAGACTGCGGGGCTGCTGGGGACTTTTTGCAGGGGAGTTGAGGGGCATGGCGAAATCTAGATTCTTGGCACAAAGCATGCTGGTGCTAAAAGGCCTTCAGATGCCACACGAGAGGGGAGATGGATGTTATCGTTCATCCAAGTGTTTCAAGGGGGCCGAGGCTGAGTGAGGCCAAGTCTGTTGTCAGATCCTCCAGGTCCTTCTGTCTGGTTCCCTCTGCCCCAGCTCCCATGGGCCTTGCTGCTTAGGACCCACCCCTGCATATTTCTTGGCTTCTCATCCTGGAATAGCCTTCATCTCTCTCATCAGAGCGTGAACACGTGGGCTCGTGCTCCACCCTGCCCCAGACTTTAAAGTCAGAGTCCGGAGAGATGGCTCAGCGAGTGTAGGACCACGGGACACACGTGGGACACATATAGGACACATGGGACACACTTGCGACAGTGAAGTGGGCAGGTGTGGTGATGCTGTCCAGTTGGGATAAGTCCTACACCTTTCCCAGGAAACAGCCCACACACACCAGGCAGTCAGGGACCAACCAGGAAAGAGATCAAGTGCAAGGGGCCCCCTGTTCTCCATGCTATCGTGAACCCTTTCCGCTGGGGGTCTCCCACCCTCACCCATTCCCTCTCCTGATTTTGACAATTTATTTCTTCTTCCTGGACCTGAACACAGATTTGGCCTCACGTTCTCTTGGATACGTGATGTCAGGTGACCACACAGACTGTCACACCAGAGCCTCTAGCACCGGCCCCTCTGTTGCCAGCAGGGCTGGTCCTCTGTTCTCCCCTTGACCTGCCTCGGCAGGTGACTAATTTCCATGATGCAGTTAATGATCCATAACCCATATCTATTATCATGACAGAGGACAGTGTCAGAATAATCAGTGTCTTTAAGAAATTGTATTTTAGCTGGAAGCAGGAAAATATGTTTATTTCCAGGACTGTTGGAGAGAAAAATAATTAGGAAAAGCTTAGCTTTATAAAACCCTGCTTTCAGGATGGACTGTGAAGCCAGAATTTGCACCATGTGTTCAGAAACACTAGCCTCAAAAAATGGATTCATAAATCCACTTTGATCCATGCGCCAAAGTGGACAGTGCCCCTCCTTCACTCAAATGCAAGAAGACCGTGTTTTTCTTGCTGAGCAAAAGAACTGTGTGTACCGGTGTGGCTCTAACATAATGAGAAACTGAGAGGTTGGGGTCCATGAAAACATTGCTGGTGCAACACTACGCGTTCAAACACCGCCATTAACTATTAGCATCATTTCTGGCATTTCCCCAAAAGCCTGCAAACTCATTTTTGGCTCAAGAAAATATACTTTTTGCGGCATGCGCTTTTTTCCTGCAAAAAAAGAGAGAATTCTATGGCAAAAATAACCACTTCTGTAATTTTGCAGGATGTGGAACTGGAGGGAAAACCCCACGAAATTAAGCAATTTCATTTTTATGATTCCCAGTTTATCACACATTTCAAGAAAAGGATGCCTTTGAATAAAGGAATTCCCTCGGGCAAGTGCCGGAACCTGCCCTCTGTGCCCGGCTGTGCTCCCTGGGCCACTGTCATGCACATCAGCGGCTGGTCCTGCCCGGGGTGACTTAGATATGGTTTGCTGGATGTCAGGACACCAGGGAACAGGATGATCTCCTCCTACAGAAGGCGCCAAGTGTGGCCACAGCAATAACCCACTTTGGGGCTGACAGCACAAGGAAAGAGTCCTCTCTGGACCAGGTGCCATGACCAACTGGTTCAGGGCAGCATCTCAAGTTCCCGTGGCTTTTCCTGTGCTCTGGATCAGGCGTGCGTCTCCACCTGCCCCTGGCCCGGCCCACGCGGGCTGCACTGCGTCTGCCCACAGGCAGGCCCATCTCCAATATCCCCACTCCCGGGACAGCACCTTGGGGTCCCATCCTCCCTTCGGCCTGGTGGTGGGAGCAGTGCCGGCCGGGCTACAGCTCCTTCTCTCCCCTCCCCGGGCTCTGCATTGTTGTGGGGCGCAGGTGAGCCCCAGCACTGGGGCACGTGGAGGAGCGGGTCTACTGTCCATGGCGGGAGAAGGCGCTGGGCTGCACTGGCTACTGGGCAGGTCTCCGGACTCTGGGGCTGCGCACTCAGGCCGGCTCCTTCACAGGCATCACAACCCGCGTGCAGAGACGCGGTTCCTGGGCTGTCGTGTGTGAGGGAAGATGAGGGGGCCTGGCTCTGAACCACACCCCCAGACCCAGTTTTGCCCTGATGCATTTGGCTTTTCACCTACCTGGCAACTCATCCACTACTTACCTCCCTTTGCCTTGGTCTTTGGCCTTGAGCCATGTTCTGGTTTCAGACCTCAGCCTTTCCCACCTGCAGGTCTGGGGCCAGACCCCGACCGGCCTGTCCGCAAAGCCCTCTCACCTGGGAGCACGGCCTTATTCCTAGAAGTGGGGATGGGCAGCCCTTGGAGCTCCCCATGGCCTTGAGGATCCCAAGGTCACATTTGCCAAGTGGCAGAATTGATGCTTGCATCCGGGTCTCCCGAGTCTGGGTTTTCTCCAGACCACGGCCTGCACCTGGGCTCGCTGACCTTGGAGGACTCTGTCTGAGGGGAAAAAATCAGAGCAGGGAGAGGAATGAAGTGCCTTGAAGGCTTTGCTCATAGAGCGGAAAATTCAGGAAACAGTGACTCCACCCTCTCTCGGTTTTTGTGTCTGTAGAGTGGGGCTGCTTGTCCCCAGGTTGTACCTCACACCCCGGGGCATTGGAAGACGGATGGGCCCGAGTCCCACACGGCCCTGATGCGATGCAAGGTGCCGCGTGAATGACTGGAAGAAATAGAAACAGTGGGGCTGATACCCAGGAGGTTTCGGGTGTCCCCTAATGCCACTGTGTTGACTCAACGTGAAATCTGCTCAAGCAAATGAGTGTTGAGATTCCTCTGAGCAGCAGCGAGTGCCACCTTCCCTGGGCACAGGTCTGTGCTTCTCATTTATTTTTTTATTTTTTATTTTTTACTTTTCGGTACGCGGGCCTCTCATTGTTGTGGCCTCTCCCGTTGCGGAGCACAGGCTCCGGACGCGCAGGCTCAGTGGCCATGGCTCACGGGCCCAGCCGCTCCGTGGCATGTGGGATCCTCCCAGACCGGGGCACGAACCCGCGTCCCCTGCATCGGCAGGCGGACGCTCAACCACCGCGCCACCAGGGAAGCCCTGTGCTTCTCATTTAAAGTCATCCTGGTGGATCCTCCGTTGCTTGCTCTTGGCTCTGACAGTGTCTGTGCTGCTGACCGCACACGGCAGGGCCTGGCGCCACTGCCACTGTTCCCACGGAGGGGAGGAGGGCTAAGTGATGCACTGAGGGCTCTCCACTGAGACAGCCGTGACAAGTTTCTAAAGCCAGCAGCTGTACTTTCTTCAGTGGACTCAGGCCACAGGGGCTGCTTGCCCTGCAAACTCAGAGAGCTGGACGTGCCTGAGGGTGGTGTCCTGCCTGGAGGCCGGTGAGGACAGAACAAGGCCTGAAAGTCCAGCTCCCCTGCTTCCATGCCGGACAAAGTCAGAGGTGTCGCCCGCCCTCCAGAGCCTTGGGGGTCTGGCTGAGGCTCCCCTCTGTAGGACCCCCTGAGATCCTGCCTCCCTTCCCGTCCCTTGTCTGGCTTCCTTCTTGACCCCCAACTAGGACTTGTTCTGTAATTAGCCACTTGCCTGTGGGTCCCCATCTCGGGGCCGATTCAGGGAGACCCTGCCTGAGACGCTGGGTTTCAGGATTTGCTCACGTTCCCGATAGTTTCTCTGGCATACCTTCCCTGAGTGACCTCCAGTGCGCTGTCCACCAGCTCCTGGGCTTGATTTCTCACTTGAACTAGAGTTTCTACCAGTTTTAACTTTCCAAGGCTCTGCAACCAAGATCATGAAAGGAGGCTGCTATGAGGGGGTATATGCGCACGTGCCTGTGTGTGCCTGTGTGTGTGTGTGTCTGCATGTCTGTGTGCACACGTGTGTCTGTGAAAGAGAAAGAAAGACAAACCCTGGGCAAGCACTTAATCTCTCCAGGCCTCAGGTCTAATCTGTAAAATGGGGTTGGTGACAGGGTCTCTTCACTATGTTGGGAGGATTAAATGCCATATCATGTAACATGTTTGGCATGGGACCTCCCAGTGGCATCCAACACACTTTAACTCTGTCCTTCATACCTGTCCTGCCTAGGTCATAGCCCTGAGGGCACCCGTGACTGGGAGGAGCGCCCTCCCGCTGCCTGGGGCTAGGAGCAGGTGGAGAGACCCACCCATCAGGGGACACCGTCTGACGTTTTGCAAAGGGTCACCGGGAGCGGGAGATGCAGGGCCCCTTCCAGGCCCCCAGCTCAGGGGCTGTGGGCTGAGAGCAGGCACCAGGCACTGGCCTGCGAAGGGTGGGGGAGGGAGGACTCTGCTCTGCACAAATGAGAAGACTGTCATTCCTGGAGTCAGGGAGGGAATGTCAGAAATTTATGACCAGTGCCTGCTCACTGGATGCCTGAATACAAGAGAGAAAAGGACAAGACACTTAGGGAAATTAGAAGCCATTTAGACAATGAATCCCCAGGGGATCTGTTGAATTTCAATTGGCCGGGACAACTGCTCTTTTCTACTACATTTTCCCGTCTCTTTCTTCATCCCCCGCCAGGCCATCCTCCTGAAGGGCTAGCTGAGTCCTCAGCCTTGACCAGCAGGAGCTCCTGAGTGGCCACGGAACCGTGACTGGAGGAGGTGGGTCTGAATCCACAGAACTGTCCCTCCTCCAGGTCAACGGGCAGAGGGTGGACGCGGTTCCCTCACGCACACACTGGTTCAGGGCGTCTCCTTAGATGCCGCACAGGGTAAGGAGATGGCTCCAACACAGCCTTTGCCTGGCGAGGGCTCATAATCTAGGAGGCTGGGGGCGGGGAGACAGATCCAAGAGTGTGCAAAGCAAAGAAAGGCGTGCTGTGAAGGAACAGCCAAGCAAGAGGACTGGGGGCCGAGACAGGGATGCTGTCTGATGCTCCTCCCACCGGAGGGGTGGCCCCAGGCCCAGCCAGCGCTTTCAGACCCCTGCGGTCAGACGACGGTCTCCCCACAAGAATTATTTTATTAAACGTTTGGTCTAAAATAATTGAAAACTAAGCATACCTGCAGACATTATGTTTTAGCTTATTCCCAGGTAGCTTTGTGATCAATGTCAATATTTTCATGATACGAAAGTTTTTCCCAGAAAGAAGATTCTATTTTATTACATCACAAATATGCAGAGTAAGGGACTGAATCAAGACTTGATTTGGGGCCCAGACTCAGTGAGAAGGTTAGTTAGCTGTCGTTGTGGCTGGATTTGGAGAAATCATTTACTAAAAATCTTCCCAGTCAGCCTCGGAGCTGTGGCATCACAGCTGAGCTTTCTGGTGGCGGCACAGGCGATGCCCACAGGTGATGCCCAGAGGTGATGCCCACCACCGCCTCAGGTTCACCTCTGCTTCTTCTGCTCCCTTGGCGAAGCACTTTTCTAAACAGTCAGTGTGGCTTCTCCTAGCCCCCCACCTTCTACATATTTAACAAAATCAACATACTTTTATGATTGTCTCTAATCAGTTTCCTGATTTTAATTTCTAATTAGATGCACCACCAACATGTTGCATTATTTAGAGCAAGTCATTTGATTCACCAATACATTCATATTCTTTTTTTTTTTTTTTTTTTTTTCGCGGTATGCGGGCCTCTCACTGGTGTGGCCTCTACCGTTGCGGAGCACAGGCTCCGGACGCGCAGGCTCAGCGGCCGTGGCTCACAGGCCCAGCCGCTCCACGGCATGTGGGATCCTCCCAGACCGGGGCACGAACCCGTGTCCCCTGAATCGGCAGGCGGACTCACAACCACTGCGCCACCAGGGAAGCCCCATATTCTTAATATGTCTCACTTGTTGCAAAAATATCTGATTGATTCATTAAACTGTGCTTAATAGATTGAGTTATATTATAAATCATGCAATGGTTTAACATTAAAATAAAAATTAGTAGCTAACCCAGACGGGCAAGGACGCTTCTTCTGCCTGATCCCTTCTTTCATTGTGAGCATACGGATTGTCATCTACCCCTTCCGAAGCAGACAGACTTCCTTTTGCATAGATTCAAGCTTGCCTTCCTTCTGATGAATACTGAGCACTGAAACCAACAGGATTTCCTGTCCCCGTGTTACATGGTGCTGGGACCAAGCACACAAACCAGCAGACAAAACGACGGCCAGGTTGCCTGCTCCTGGGGCCCTGGTCCCGGAAGATGAGCCGCAGCAGAGACTCTGCTTTGGGGACTCCTTCGAGACCCTCCCTTTGCTGCACCCACCAATCCAAGGCTACTTCATCATACACTCTGCCCAATTCCAGCAATTCTTCACTTTTCAAGACTTGCCAAGAATCTCTGCACTCAGGCCCCATCACCAATGAGCGCTGTCTGCTGACATTGCTCTCTGAGCACCGATGCCAGCCAGGTAGGTGCCCCTTCCCGCAGTGGGTCTCTGTCTACGTTCTTAACTGTGGGTTCCGGGTGGGGGTGGGGCAGGGGGTGAACAGAGCACGGGCTCTATGGAAACCAGGGCATCTCCTGAGAGCCGCTGGGGCTCGCCCTATATAACAGCAATTATTCCCTCCTAGACCTGCCCTTGGAAAGTGGGTTACGTGTTGGACATTTTTCAAGATAAATCTGAGTGGAGCTGCCAGAGGATCTGGAACGGCAGGCAGAGCAGAGGTGGCCGAGAGGGTTGAGGAGCAGGGGCGTCGAGGAGAGGCACTGAGTGGGGGGACGGCGCCGCGAGTGGTGTGGATATGTGTGAGTGTGAGCGCGAGTGTGCAAGCAGCTGGGGGGACGGCCGGGGTGGCGGGAGGGTCTTAGTCCTTGTGCTGCAGGTTCGTTCCTCACTCTGCTGAGTCCACTGTCTCCACTGACACCTGGCCCGACGCAAATGTATATTTAGACACAAACACACATTCTGGGTGTGGAAGGACAGAAATGCATGGCTGCTTTTCTGTACAAACTTGCAGGATTCAAAATGGCCTTGAAAAGCCAGAAGTTGGCCCCAAATTGAGAAGAATACATTTAGCAGGATGGCCCTGGCTGCCACAGTTTGAAAGGGACACTGAGAAGTGAGACCGGGCAGGTGAGAGTTGTCAAGACGGATAGGATGTGTACGTGTGCTCTCTGGGGAAGGGGTGTTCAGCCCAAATAGGAGCTGACAGAGAGCAGGACAGCAGGTCCACACGACACATCCAGCAAGGTCAGAAGTGCCCCGAGTGAGGGGAGAACTGCTCCTGAGGGAGGGGCTGCCCCAGCACCTCTGGTCTGGAAGTGCCCTGGGCAAGGCAGAGAGAGGGCCCTGTCTGCTGCTTCCCTTCCAGGCAGAGGATTTACTTCACCCGAACACAGGGAGAAAGCCAGAATTCTGGAAAGGGAACCTGTGACAGCACCCTCAGCCACAGGCAGTAGGGGACTTTGGTTCAAATCCAAGCTGTGTGACTCTGGACAAGTCGCTTAACCTCTCTGTGCCTCCATTTCTTCATCCTAGGATGTGGCTATGATTTCCAGTACTTTTACCGGGGAAGATCGGCCAGTCGGCGGTCACAGTTGGTGACTGAGAGAAGGAAAACCTCGGTGACAGCAAGCCTGTGAAGAGCTCAGATGGGGTCTCTGCTCCCCACCTGGCACAATAGTAAACAAGCGAAGGGGGTAGTCAGACTTTCTCCTCTCCGCAGGTAAGGCTTCCTTGCTGGGCTTGCAGCCTGTCCGGCGACCCTGGTTCACACTGCTGGTTGGAAGACCCAGTCTTCTGATTTCTGGACCATTTTGACAAATACCCTCAAAGGGCAGGTGGATAGCATCTCAGTGTTTTGTGGGTAAAAGCTGACGCAGAGAACGTGACTGAGTTGAGGACTCATATTTTTGCCCAGTGAAGGGAACTGATCAGGCCAGTTAGAGAGAGCTGGTAGTAGCCCTGGTCCTCAGCTCCCTTTTAGGAGAAATAACTAACCCCCTCTTCCCTTCTGAAATGAAGCTTATAGATGGTATAACTCACATGCATACATTGTTTCAAATAATTCAAATTTCAAATCATTTTAATGCCCTAATCATAGTATAAAGGAGAGGTAACAGGTGTTAAGTTACGATGATCACATGCATATTTCAATATGTAAATTCTT
Source organism: Phocoena sinus (assembly GCF_008692025.1). NCBI lineage: Eukaryota > Metazoa > Chordata > Mammalia > Artiodactyla > Phocoenidae > Phocoena > Phocoena sinus. The sequence continues at coordinate 43,756,479 of NC_045777.1, forward strand.
GGGCCTGAACACACTGTAGGGAAATAAAGACCCGAGAGGTGATAGGCTCCGGAATGAAAACCAGCCTCTGAAAAGTAATGAGGTCAGAATTGTTTGCATTTCCTGGGAGGATAAGGGACTCACCTTCCCTGAGGTGGGGACCACAGGCTGGGAGGACACAGGCATCCAGCATGGAGGAAGTGAGGCTGTGTGGCCCCGTGGACGTGCTGGTCTGTGCATATGTGCAGGGTCAGTGGAAGCCCCCTCGTCATGGTTGTTGAGACCCAGGATGGGCGCAAGAGTGACATGGGCCAAGGGCATGGATTTCTCATCTGAAAACCCCACACGTCTGGACATTTATTCAGCCTCCAGTAGTTAAAGGGAACTTGGATGCCATATCCTTTGACAGGTGATGAAAAAGAAAATGTAGGTAACCTTTCTGGTAGACCCCTGAGGAAATAACTGGCCCCCAAAGAAAGAAATATATTTAGTATCTTATTCTCACAACCTAGATTTTCTTGCTGTGGTTGAGTGCATGTATGCACACACACACGCACACACACACACACACACACACACACATCTTATGGCAATTATATAAAATGTTTTTTAAAACTACTCCTTGGTGAAATCAGGTGAGATCCCTGCATTTCCTGTGTCTCTGCCAACGTGGCAGCACCTGCTTCTAGGGCTGCTAAAGGGTCCTCAGTCTCCTCCTTACGGGGTGGCTACCAAGGTCAGGAGGTCCTATGCAGAGTCATAGCCTGCAGGGGAGGGGGAGGAGGAAGGGAGGAGCGGGCTGTGTTCTTACAACAAACATTTTCTGTTTCTAATGTAAAAACTGTGCCTATCCATTCAAAATTTCTCTAGAAACATGGAAAATTATAAGAAAATAAAATTCACTTAAAATTCCAATACAGTTAAGTCCCCTATATATGAACGAGTTCCATTCTGAGATTGCATTCGTAAGTCCAATTTGTTCGTAAGTCCGACAAAGCTAGCCTAGGTACCCAACTAACACAATTGGCTGTATAGTACTGTACTGTAATAGGTTTATAATACTTTTCACACAAATAATACATAAAAAACAAACACAAAAAATAAAGAAAACATTTTTCATCTTACAGTACAGTACCTTGAAAAGTACAGTAGTACAGCACAACAGCTGGCACACAGGGGCTGGCATCAAGCGAACAGGCAAGAAGAGTTATGACTGGAGGAGCGAGAGGAGGTGGGAGATGGTAGAGCTGAAGGATCGTCAGCAATAGAAGATGAGGGAAAGCTGCAGTTTCACTCTCGCCTGACGTTGATGGCACAGGTTCCGGTTCCTGGCTGGATTCAATTCTACCTACCCTCTTGAAAAAATGATCCCGTGATGTCTGGGCAGTAGCTCTTTTTACCTCATCATAGATGACATGGTAGCACTGGATTGAATTCTGAATGGCTGTTGAAACTTCATGTACCATTCTATGTTTGGGTCCTGTGCCTCAAAAACTAACAGTGCCTCCTCAGATAAAGAAAATCTCCTTGCCATTTCCTGCGTCGTGAATCTCTTTGGTCTTTCAGTTACTTCTTCTTCCTCTTGTCCCTCTTCGTCCTTTCTCTGGGCCTCCAATTCCATCAGGTCTTCATTAATAAGCTCCTCGTGTTGCACAGCAAGGAGTTCAATGAAGCCGTCCTCTTGCAGATCTAGCTCCAGCTTCTCGCTGAGGGTCACTACATTGCTGAAGACCTCTTTGGACTCCTCATCCACCTTCTCCAATACATGGAAATCATGAACGAACTGCGGGCAAAATTTCTTCCAAACCCCATTCATGGTGACGGCCATAGCCTCACACCAAGCAAAGTCAATGTTTTTTATGGCCTTGTAGATGTTATAGTCCTTCCAAAATTGTCTCAAGGTTGTTCCTGATTGGTTACTCACCTTTACTGCCTGGCAAAAAGTGTGATGTAAATAATATTTCTTGAAAATCGCTGTAACTCCCTGGTCCATAGGTTGGATGAGTGATGTAATATTCAGTAGCAAGTGCACTACTTTGACGTTGGGATGAAAGTCGTCCATGAATGGGAGGTGGCCTGGAGCATTGTTGAGCAGCAAAAGAATGTTGAACGGGATGTCCTTCTCCAAGAAATATTTCTCTCTCTCTGGAATAAAGTGGTGGAAAAACCAGTCCTGGAAAATGGCCCGTGTAGCTCAGGCTTTGGGGTTACTCTTCCACACAACAGGAAGAGAGCCCTTGGCTATGTTTTTAAGGGCTCTTGGGGTCTCTGAGTGATAAACTAAGACAGGCTTCAGCTTCCTATCACCAGAAGCATTGCCACCAAACAACAGTTAGCCTGTCCTTTGCTGCTTTATAGCCTGGCATCAACTTTTCCTCCTTACTGATGTAACTTCGGTCTGGCATCCTCTTCCAGTATAGTCCTGTCTCATCCACGTTAAAAACCTGCTCGGGTAAATACATGCCTTCATCAGTAATTTCTCGAAACATTTCAGGAAATTCCCAGGCAGCTACTGGTCTGCACTTGCTACCTCGCCACTTACTTTTAGGTTGTGAAGGTTGGCTCTAGCCTTGAACCAATGAAATCAGCCATGGCTGGCATTAAAAGACGCGCCCTCTGATTCTTCACCATGTTTCTCCTTCAGGTCGTCTTAAGGGCTTTTAGCTTTCTCTTGAATCACCATTAAGCTGAGCGGGACTCGACACTGGTGCTAATCCTGCATCCACACACTGAGGAGTTTCTCCATCTCTTCCGTCACTTTTCCACGTTTCTTCGATATTATTGCCTGCATCATCCGCACAGCAGACTTCACATGTTCCATGATCTTGTCCTTGTTCTTTAGAATCGTGCCGATGGTTGAACAAGTCATGTTAAAAGATCGAGCGACGTCTACCATGGAGCCCCCAGACGCCCAAACCCCCGTTATTAAATGTTGATCCATTCTACTCTTGTACCTCCTTGCCGAGTGTTTTCTAAGGACACTGTGTGCATATGTATTTTATCCTACCACTTTTTTTTTTTGTGGTACGCGGGCCTCTCACTGTTGTGGCCTCTCCCGTTGTGGAGCACAGGCTCCGGACGCGCAGGCTCAGAGGCCGTGGCTCACGGGCCCAGCTGCTCCGCAGCATGTGGGATCTTCCAGGACTGGGGCACGAACCCGTGTCCCCTGCATCGGCAGGCGGACTCTCAACCACTGCGCCACCAGGGAAGCCCCCCACTACTTTTTTATTCAACGTTTGGACCAAAGCATTTTTTCATGATGTATAGTAAGAATAATAATTCTTATTATTGAAGAATAATTTGCCTGAAATTACTACAGAGTTTGTTTGGTTTCACACACCATGAGGTGCTGATTCCAAATCTCTTCTCTTTGGGATTGAGGCCACTGATTTGGAACAAGCTTAAGGGGAGGCTTAGACCTTCCATGTGGATGCACAGCTCCCCTGTTTTGTCAGTCAAGGTTTCCAATCTTCTGAGATGGGATGTAAAGCCACACCTTGAAAAATCACTGTCCTAGATTATTCAATTAGCCATTTTTCTGTTTATTTTTGATCTTCAAAACTCTCCTTTATTTTGAGTAATCAGTATTTAATGATTTGTTGGTGAAGTGATGCCAACAGAATACAGTAACACAGAGGCTCTTTAGCCGTCCCAGTTTGGACAGGAAGCAGGCAGGACAGAACTTATCAGGAAGTGTTGCCCACATACAGGAAGAAACACTGTTTGGGAAGCCAATTCCTGGCGAAAAAAATTCTGAGCCCGACCACATTTGGAATGAAATTAAGGTAAAAACTAGAGTCTTGCTGTATTCCGTGATCCAGAAGAAACTACATCTGCCTGAGAGCAGAAGCCTCTGCTTTTCCAGGGGCAACTGTATCACAAGAGCTGCAGAAGCAAAACTCCGTCTTGCACATGTCAGGCAGGTGAGCGTGATATGAGGAACTGCATGCTGAGGGGACATGGGGCCCCGGGCCTCAAAGGTTTCCTTTCATGAGCTGATGTCACCTCTGCAATACAGGACTTCCTGGCTCTGAAATTCCCTTCAGTTCTGAAGACTGCACAAGCCTGTTGCTACTTGAGAGATCTTGCAACAGGACTTCGACCAAAAGTAATAAAGCCTCACTTACAGAAGAGACTGATGCTCAGAGGGAAGGGGAAACATTTGTCTACTGCAATTACGAGGAGATGCTGGGCTTGGTGAGGAGGGGACAGAGCACTGTGGCTTCCGGCTGAGGGCCCATAGTTGGGAGAGGAGTCCCATCATCCCAGGGGACAGAGAAGAAAAGCCAGAGCTGGGGCACAAAGCACAACCAAGAGCTCCCATCCCTGAGCACCCGGACGGACCATCACGGTTGTCTGCACTTCTGGAAAACCACCATTGAAAGTGATCCTTGCCAATAATTGCACGTGGACAACACAGGGGAGTGGAGGGCAAGGACCCACCCAGAGGAGGGTTAGCGAGCTCGTAGCCCAGGATGTGTGTCTACCTGCACAGCGATGTCAAGTCACAGGCCAGCCTCCCAGCAGACATGGACCAACCTCTTCTCATTTGCTCAGAGGGGCATCTGTACCTCCCTAAACCCAGATGGTCATCCAAATTCAAATACCTCTATAAATAGGTAAATCCTTGTCTAAATAGGCAAGTACCTGTCTCAACCCAGCCACCCGTTTCCAGCATCCTTGACAGCCAGGAGGGGTCAGGTGACCTGGTTCTGACCAATGAGAGGTAAGGTGAAGGGCTGCTGCAGAATTTCTGGGGAAGGAGACTTCTTGCTGCCACTTCCCTCATCCCACCCCAGCCCTATTTCCTGCTTTGGATGTGGGTGTCCAGAGCTGACCATGAGGCACAAAGGTATTTGGGTGACAATCCAAAGCCCTGAGGCTGGCAGAGCAGAAGGATGAAAAGAACTGGGACCACTGATGATGAAACTGAGCAGGACCCTGGGGCCCTCCCAGGCCCCAAAGACCCTCCAGGTCCCCAGTTTCTTGCTTGTAGGAGAAAGGTTTCAGCCTCCTCAACATCCCCTGAGTTCCAAAGGGAAGATTCAAACAGTGACTAGTTAGGGGAGTGAGAGAATACAGAAAGAAAGAGTAGTGAAGCATGGGTCCTAGTCCTGTTCTCTCCTCCAGGTACATACATAACAGTTTGATACATCTCTCTGAGTTCATCTACAGGAGCCAATCAGAGGATGGTCACACACCCTGCAGCCCTCCCCCCAAATTTTGCCTAGAAAAACTTTTGCCCCAGAACCATCGGGGAGTTTGTACTTTTTGAGCACAAGCTGCCCGTTCTCCTTGTGTGGCCCTACAATAACCCTTTCTCTGCTCCAGACTCTGACATTTTGGTTTGTTTGGCCTCACTGTGTGTCGGGCTCATGAACTTGGGTTTGATAACAGTGAGACCACAGAACCCCGGGACACGTGGACAGCCCTGACCCCTGGGTGTCCTAGGTTGTGAGGTGAATCAGCTCCATATCCTTAAATCACTTTGAGTTCTGTGCTCTGTTCCTTGCAGCCAAGCATATGCTACTTGACAAGATGTGCTTTAACTAGAGCTGCCTTTTTGAGACTATATTGAAAGAGTTTACAGTCTTCTTTCAATAAAGGATGCAGGAAATTTAACACATAAGGAAATTCAGCTCGTTATTGTATAGACAAGCTCTAAGAAAATGACTTAGACAAAGTGAAAAGTATAATTACCAATAAAATTATGAAGAAGGCCCTTATTCATAAGTGGACACTTCTCATTAGTAACAATATTTTCATACGCATGCCATCATTTTGTGACACTCATGTTAAGAAAGACAGGGAGATGGCAAAAACATCTGATAGTCCAGGGACTTTTGCTTAGAGCCAGAAGTGCATATTTTTGGCTTGTGTTTGTGGGCCAAACATGTTTTTGAAACTTTAAATTTATTTTCTTTTATGAGTAGGAAATATATGACTCACAATCAAAAAATGCAAAGGGATATTCAGGTAAAAATCTCTCTCCATGGCCACCAACCAGCCAATTCTCCTCCCTGGAAGCAAACAGCGTCACTAATTTCTCTGAGATCTTTCCAGACACAGGGGCAGATTTTAAGGAGTGGCGGGCCAGCCCATGGATGGAAGAATGGATAAAGAAGATGTGATATATCTATACAATGGAATATTACTCAGCCATAAAAAAGAATGAAAGAATGCCATTTGCAGTGACATGGATGGACCTGGATATTGTCATATTGAGTGAAGAAAGTCAGACAGAGAAAGACAAATATCATATATCGCTTATATGTGGAGTCTAAAAATATGGTACAAATGAGCCTATTTACACGACAGAAATGGAGTCACAGATGTAGAAAACAAACTTATGGTTACCAAGGGGGAAAGGTGGGGATAAACTGGGAGATTAGGATTGACGTATACACACCACTATGTACAAAACAGATAATAAGAACCTACTGTATAGCACAGGGAACTCTACTCAATACTCTGTAATGACCTATATGGGAATAGAATCTAAAAAAGAGTGGATGTATGTATATGTATAACTGAGTCACTTTGCAATACTGCAGAAACTAACACAACATTGTAAATCAACTATACTCCAATAAAAATTAATTAAAGAAGTGGTGGGCCAGACGTTCTCTGATGTGAGCTCTCATCCCTGCCCTTGTAGTTCAAAAATAGCCACAGACAACACCTAACAAGGGGATTTGCTGTGTTCCAATGAAATATTTACAGAAACAGGTGGCAGGTGGGGTTTGGCCCATGGCTGACTCCGGAGATAGACTCCAGGATAGAAAAGGCAAGAGGCCTTTGTCTAGTATTCTGCACCATCGATTTTTCACGTATATTTACCTACTTTAGTCCTCACAGCACTTCTGTAAAATAGACAGCCAGTTAAGAGAATAAAATACATCGTCCAGTGCTGCCAGCTTAGCGAACGACAGAGCCACGGTTCAAACCCAAAGCTTGAAGCTTCACACCATGTTTATACTCATTTCGGAGAATTCCTGTTCCCCACCCTTGGAAGTGGCAGAATGCTGCAGACACCTTCATGATTTATTGTAAGAGGGACTCTGCTGTCTGCCCTTCCCACACACCTGCTGACACATGGCTTTGCCTGAGGAGGAAGGAGAACCTGCAGGCAGGTGAGAGATCCCTAGGCCGGCACCTGCCAAAGCACCTGCCATCTGCCCTGAGTGTGTTTAAAGGCTGTGGTGGAGGCCGCCTCCCTCAGTCCCCACACAGCGGACGGACGGCCCATGGAAGGAAGCCGAGGTGCACGCACACAACATAGTATCTAACAGTGAAGCATCATTTATTCAGCCATTACGGCATCCGTGAATGTCTGGCTTATTTCCAAATCCCTCCTTCTTAGTATAAGCCAAGCTGCAGTGACATCTTTCTTCTCCTTCAGGAGCAGCTAGGGCCCCGTCACTCTCCCAAATGCCGCACCAAATTCACACTGCCAAGAGGAGTCCGATTTCTCCCTCTTTTGGGTGTGGGGAGGGTAGAGCCCGGGCTCTCATGTTCTACTTTGAGTCCTTTTATTAGACTCAGACACGGTGCTCTGGGCAGAGAATCTCACAAGAAATGTCTCTAATTAATAAACTTCAAGTTGTATTTTCTCCCACCTATGAAGTCCCTTCAAAGCTCCCTCAAGAAGGGAAAAGGGAAAAAGCAAAATGTTACCATCAGCGGCTGGGAGAACCCACCAGCCACAAGGCAAGGGCAGGAGGGGCAGCAAGTATCAAAGCAGGTCTCCCCTCCGATGTGGTCCGGGGTCTGTCCAGGGTGCGGTCTACACAGCTTTACAGAAATGGCAGAATTAAGCCACCAGTATCTGACTACTTATCACCTCTGGGATTTTAGCTCTTTCAGACTCAGCTCAGTTGCCCTGACCCTTGTGTGTGTGCCTGTGCATGTGTGCCAGTGCATGTGTGTGCGTGGACATGCATGTGTGTGCATACGTGTGTCTGGGTTGACTCAACCATAGCGTAAGCTGGACACAAAAATGTTTTACTTTATTTTATTTCATTTTCATATATTTCAAATATTTACACACCATGATAGAAAAAAGAAAAATCTTTACATAATGTTCAATCAATAACTGCTATCAATATTTGAAAGTTTTGTCAATCTGATGGATTATCACCATTAGTTTCATTACGATTTCCTCCTTTTCTATACATTTACTAGCCATATGAATTGCTTCTGCTGGGAATTACCTAGTCTCATATTATATAATTATTTCCCCATCCAGTTACTATTATTTTTCTTGAATATTGTAGTGTCTTTTTTTTCTACAATAAAGAAGCTATCCCTTTGCCAATTACATGTGCTAGAAATCACTTTGCCAATTATATATGCCAGGCTGCTTATGTTAATTTTGTTTTATTTTGTCCATGAGCACATTTAAATTTTTTTGAAGTCAAATTTATCCATCTTTTTTTTTTCTTGCTTCTGGACTTTCTGTGTTGCTAAAAGGGTTTTCCTGCACCTCAAGGGTATACACACATTCTACTGAAGCTGCTTCCATTCTCTCCTGGCCCCGCCACACACATCTCACTGACCTGTGTGTTTGTAACTCTCGAACCAGATGTTTTGTTGTATTTGGCTCATTTATCAATCCAAAATTTATTTTTATATGTAGAATGGTAGAAGTCTTACTTTTTCAAAGTTGTATTAGTTTACTGTTGCTGCTGTGATACGTTACCAAAGACTTTGTGGCTTACATCACCGGAATTACTGTGTTCCAACTCTGTAGACCAGAAGTCCAATGAGGCTCATGGACAAAGACCAGGATGTGAGTGGGCCCTTTCCTTCCTGGAGGCTTAGGGAGGATAGGCTCTCACCTTTTCAGTCCCTGGAGGTGCCCATGTTCCTCCATCTCAGGACCTTTCCTCCGTCTTCAAAGCAGCACTGCCTCATCCTCGACCCTCGACACCAGCCAGGACAGCTCAGCTTTCGAAGGCTCTCGGGATTGGTTTGGGCCCCCCAGGTGGTCTGGGGTCAGCTCCCCATTTCAAGGTCCATGAACTTAAGTCTGTGAAGTTCCTTCTGCTATGGTAAGTCTAGGGGGTAGGTTGGGGGCTTTGGGGGTTATTATTCTGTTTACCACAAAATGGAGTGGATTTGCCAAAATTCAATGTATTGAAGGATCCATCTTTTCCCCACTGTTGCACATCCTGCGTGTATCACATACGGATCTCTTCCTGGATTATCTGTTCTCTCCGGCTCATCTGTTTGCTTAGCCCTGTGTCAACACCACACAGATTTCACTACTCTGACTGCCTAGGCTGCTTTCATATCTGGTAGGGCAAGTATCTCATTAATACTGATATTTTTAAAAATTCTTACTATTCTTTTATATTCTCTTTTCCATGTGAATTTTATAGACACCTTGCCCAGGTTCATTAAAAATTACCACAGGATTTTGATAGCGAGTTTTAAGTTTACTGATAGATTTAAGCGTATTTCCATTTTTACAGCACAGAGCATATCGGCATCTCTTTCTCATTTTTACATCCTCCCGTAAACATAGACCAAGTCATGTGGGTATGGATATTTTTAACCCGCTGTGTGTGCATTTCTTAATTGGCTTATTCCTGGGTATTTTATTATGTTTTCACTCTTTTGAATGCCATCTCTTCTTCTCCTGACCATTGCCGGTGAGCAGCTCGGCTGGCTTTTCTACAGAGTTGTTACCAAGCCACCTTCGGTACCCTTACTGGTTCCACTACTCGGTCGGTTGATTCTATTGGAGTTCTTAAGTAGACAAATATTTGGAGTTAGAATTTCAGAAACACAAATTAAGGTTGTTAATCATTTCCTTTTCATTGTTTTGCCCTAAGCCTTTTCCACAGTCAAGAAAAAAGGCAGAGTTAAATAATTTCTTTACGAGAATGTGCATTCACCTCACTCTCAATTTATTCAGGAGAAAAACAGAATGAAAGCCAGGAGGGGAGGGAGTGTTTTGGCTGGAAGGCTGGGGCCTCCCAGTGGGGAGGTGAGTTTGGTGAGTGAGCACAGAGGGGAGTGGACGGAAGGGACACTCCTCTCTCTGTTCAGGGATCCCAGCCCCCTTTGCCGCTCCACTATCCCGCTGCCTCCTGGGGGAATTGCTCATGGCTGTCACCCCTCCAGGTCCTAATACTCCTATTAGGAGCTCAGGGCTCCTGGGGAAGGGTTCTGACCTCCCTTGGGTCTGGGCTCTCCCCATGTGTCCTAGATGTGATTAGAAAAAGCATGGGGTGCCTTGTTCTGCTGTAGATCATAATAGACTATCAAGAACCCACGTGTTCTGAGTTCCTCAGTGTTTTTGGAAAAGGTACAATTTCACCTTTATGCTCTCCTTTCTAGAAGAATGCTTCCTCGTTGTGTTTGTGTGACTCTGCTTATTACTGTCCGTTCTGCTTTTCACACGTACACACACAGTACATATACATAAATTATTAGCAATAGTGGTTTAAATTTCCTGCCCTCTATCTTGTTTTCCAAATGCATCTCTTTTATAGCAGCCTGTTCTTGGTTTATGAATGCAATGCTTTTATGGTTCTCACTACTGATCACCAATGAGAAGTGTTTTCAGGTTGCTTTGTTCCTACATTTAACATAGTTTCAGTGGGTCCATTTGATGAAGCTTGATTCCTCTCTTTGAGTGACAAAGTCTTTTTTTTTTTTGTGGTACGCGGGCCTCTCACTGTTGTGGCCTCTCCCGCCGCGGAGCACAGGCTCCGGACGCGCAGGCTCAGTGGCCATGGCTCAAGGGCCTAGCCGCTCCGTGGTACATGGGATCTTCCCAGACCAGGGCACGAACCCGTGTCCCCTGTGTCGGCAGGCGGACTCTCAACCACTTGCACCACCAGGGAAGCCCGACAAAGCCTTATATTTCATAAATTCTCTTATGTATAACACACATTATATTTTTATATAAGTATATATGTATATATAACTATATGGTATATGCTATTATATTCATATAAATACATAACATATTTATAACTATAAATATATATTATACTTATCCACCATAAACAATTTTACTAATTGGTCCATTTTACTATTGGTTCCTCAATCTTTATTTCTCTCTTCTTTCCTAGGCAGCTTCTTTTGAGCTAATCAAATTATTAGTATTTAATTTTCTTGTCTACTATGATTTTATTTTATTTTTTAGTGGTTGTTCTAGGAATTTCAGTATGCACTTTCATTTGGCACAGTCTACGTATAATTACTGTTGCATCATTTCAAATAAACTATTCAAATATTACAGCAGAATAATTCCACTTACCCCACATAATTCATACTTTTTATCATATATTTCCTTGTAAATGTGTCATAGCCCCAGTATCATGTTATTATATCTTCTTTAAACATTCACATATCTTTTATTTAGTTGAAGTGCAGTTGATGTGATATTATGTTAGTTTCAGGGGCACTACAGTGATGTGACTTTGCATACCTCATGAAATCATTACCCCTGTAAATTTAGTAACCCTCTGTTCTCATACAAAGTTATTATCATTTTCTTGACCTTATTCCTTAGGCTGTGTATTACATTCCCATGGATTTATTTATTTTAAAACTGGAAGTTGGCACTTCTTCTTCATCTATTTTGTAACCCCCACCTTCAAGTATCTTTTAAGAAAATTATAGGAAGGAAAAGTATATAATCTTTATATTAATCCTTTAATTTAATATTTCCGATGCTTTCATTCCTTCCTCTGGATTCATTTATCCATCTGGTATTATTTCCCTTCAACCTGAATAATTCCTCTACTATTTATTATTGCGAAAGTCTGTTGATAACAACTTTCCTCAGATTTTAATTGTGTGCATGTGTTTATTTCACTGTCATATTTAAGGATATTTTTGCTATATGTAGACTATAGATTGATGTATCTTTTTTCCAGCACCCTGAAGCTGTCAGTGCTCTGTCTTGATCCACGGCTATAATAAGAAGTCATGATTATTTGTATCACTAGTGCCACATAAATAATACATCTTTTTCCTCTGGATACTTTTTTTGTTTTGTTTTTTGTTTTTTTTGCGGTACGCGGGCCTCTCACTGTTGTGGCCTCTCCCACTGCGGGGCACAGGCTCTGGATGCGCAGGCTCAGCGGCCGTGGCTCACGGGCCCAGCCGCTCCGCGGCATGTGGGATCTTCCCGGACCGGGGCACGAACCCGCGTCCCCTGCATCGGCAGGCGGACTCTCAACCACTGCGCCACCAGGGAAGCCCCTCCTCTGGATACTTTTAAGATGTACCTCAGGTCTGATGGTTTTCGTTGTATTCATTCTGATTGGGATTTGCCAAGATTCATTCATCTGTAAATTGAGGTTTTTCTCCATTTGGGGGGAAATTTTTGGTCATTATTTTTTCAAATATTTTTCTACCTCATGCTCATTACTCTCTCCTTCTGGAATTCCAATGACCCAAATGATATTATGGCAAAGATCATAATATATTTTGATCTGTTTCTATTTTTTCAAACTTTTTTTCTCTCTGTTCTTCAGACTGCACAATTTCTATTGATCTGTGCTTGAGGTCAACGACCCGTTTCTTTTGTAATCTATAATCTGCTTCTATAACCCATGGGAATTTATAATTTATGTGCTGTAAGGATCAGTTCTAGAATTTCCATTTGGTTCTTTTTTTACCATTTCTATTTCTACTGAGATTCTCTGTTCAATCACTACCATTCAACTTTTCCTTTAAATCTTTCAACGCATTTATAAGCATGGCTTCAATGCTTTTATTGCTAATTTTTACATCTGTGTTAGCTTTAGGTGTGTTTCTACCTACTGCTTTCTTTTTTCTAGATTACAGATCATGGTTTCCTGCTTTTCTGTGTGTCTAGTAATTTTACATTGTATGCTAGGCCATTGTCTTCAGCTCTCTCAGCTGCTAGAGGGGAAGCCAGGCCTCCCTTGGGGGGTTGGCAGCCCTCCAGTCCCTCCTGTGACGTCCCCACTGCTTGTGCTCAGGTGCTGTTTGTTGTCTATAAGGAGCTCTTCCAAGGAAGAAGAGTCAGAGTGCAGCTCCAGGGTCAGAAATGGCCCGGGTCTGCCTGCTGCTCCCCTGCCAACGTCCGTCCTCACCCTCCACTTGGCATGAAGCTCCTGAAAGTGCCTTCCTCTGGCTGCCCCTGGAGAGCGTTCTTGCTTCTCCCTCGAGGAGGTGGGCTTTACTTGGCCAGTGAAGCGCTGTCTGCCATCCCCAACCCAGAAAGCCCAGGATGCTGGGGTCAGTGGTCTGGTTGCTGGCAGCGTTATCCGGCTGTGCCTTAAACTCTCAAAAGGACCATCAGGATTGAGGACTGGTCACTTATGCCAGGGGTCCCTCAAGTGGGAGGGAGCAACAGAGTGTTTCCCAAGGACACTGCGGCTGCAGCCTTGGGGTCACCCAGAGCAGTCACTGTCCCTGTGGTCACTCTGATCGAGCGTGGGCTCCAACCAGCTACTGGAATCACTTCCGGAAGATCTGGGGACAATCCGTGATTACTGAAGCCAGGAGAATTGGGTGCAAAACTTGCAGACTTGGCCTGGGAATTCCGGAGAAAGGAAGAGACCCTTCTCTGACTCCTAGGACGGGTGCCTAGTTTAGGAGCCCAAGGAAAAGCAAACAGTGACTCTGTTACCATACACTTAAATGGAGAGCTCAGAAGTCCATTTCTGTAGCTTGCAAAGCCTAAAGTGTAGGCTTCAGATATTTGAGAGGAGGTGTTCTGTCTGGTCTGATCCCCGCAGGCAGGCAGCAGGCGTCGTGGTACCAATAGCTGCAGGAAGGCTGAGAAGGTTCACGGGTTCCCACAAGAGCAGAGTCAGAAAAGGGGCTGGTGGGAGGCCAGGGCCCAGCCTCCTGCACACTCTCTGCTTCTGCGGGACCATTTCCAGCCAATCTCCACGCTGTACACTGCAGGGAAGAGGCAGGATGCTTTTTCAATCTAAAATTAAAGATTCCATGTTAAAAAAAAAAATATATATATATATATATATATATATATATATATGGACTTGACAGGATGTTTTCTAGGATGTCTTCCAGCTCTGACAGCCTATGATTTTATCTGATCAAATGAAATAAAATTCATTAAATGCTAATAAACTAAATTAAACAAAATTCAAGATTCTTAGCTCTGTAACAGGCATCAGGTGAAGCCTATTTTAAATATCAAAGCTCTCCTCCAGATCAGTGATGCTTCCACTTAAGCCACACCAGTATCACCAGGAGAGCGGGTAGGGATGCAGCATCCTTGGCCCCATCCCGACATCGGCTGAGGGAAGGCCCACTTGCAGATGAGTGTTTGTGAGGAACAGAGCTGCACTGCCATCTCTGGGGCACGGGCCAGTGCACAGTGCTGCTCTGGAGACGCTCGGCACGGCCATGCTGGGTCTGAAGGTTAATAAATGTGCTTGGGCTCCAACACCTGAGAGGAAAATAAAAGACCGGAGCCCTTAGTACTCTGGTTTCCGATCGTTCTGAGTTGGCCAAAGACATCAGTGTTTTATGGGTGGAAACTCCCCAGCTGCACAGATGGCTCCTTGGTCCCATCTGCACGTGTGTTAATGAAGGAGCACCTGCTTTGTGGACCTGACCTCCAGGGGTGGGTGAAAGTCTCAACTTTGCCTCCTGCGCTCAGCACGCTTGAATTATTTGAGGGCTGGACTGTTCTCAGGTTTACACGCAGCAGCATCATTTAAATTTTTCTGTTAATATTAGAAGGAGTGGTGAGCAATGGATACTTGAAAATAGGACCCATTTTTGATGCATAACCAGCTTCCGCACTAAAGACCTAATGGTGAAAACGGAGGCTGTAAGTCACGTGGGGAGCTGAATGCAAGTTCCAGCTCTGACACTTGCTAGTTGCAGGAGTTTGGGAAAATTACCTCCTCTGCAGTAATAATGTGCACCTTATGTACTTGCATGCATTTCACTGTCGTGATGAAGGGAGGTCTTCCAGTAAAGTGTTTTAGAATCATCTGAGGTCAGTTCCCTAGAAGCAGAGCATGAGCACATGATTTATGGAGGGCGGGCTCTAAGGAGAAGCCTGCAGGGGAGTGAGGGAAGCAGGGCGGTGCGGGGCTGGGGGTGGCAGTGGACTCTGGGCAAAATATGGTTCAGGAGGCTTGCAAGCTCAGCCCGGTCCTGCAGGGCACGGGGCTGTGAGTAGTTCCAGGGCGGCTGTCCACCCAGAAGCAAGAGGCTGAGCTGCTAAACCTGCGTCGCCGGTCGGGGGCTGTGAGCCCTCCTGGGTGGGGGCGAGGGCAGCCTCCCAGCATCCCCAGGTGAAGGTGTGACTGAGCCCAGGGCAGCTCCACAGAGAAGCTCACGCAGCTGGGGCCTGGATGCCCCAGCCCAGTTAAAGGTCACCAGCAGCATCTGCTAACGGTGTTTAGTGACCGTTTGCTTGAGAATGAAAACAACAGCAACAAAAGAATTATTCACCCTAGGATGCTGAGATAATCCCAGGTCCTAAATTAACTGTATCGGCAAGAACATGTGCAAATTTTTCCGAATGTGTTTCAATCTGAGTTACCTGCTGATAAATACAAAGAGTCCGTGTTACATGCAGGTAAATAAAAATAGCTCCGCTTTGCATTTGCATCATATTTTCAAGTTTTCGAAGCACTTTCACACCTCATTTTTTATAAAAGCAAAGCACAACGAGTCATCATTTTTTTCCTAGAAATATGAACCCTGGAAGGCTGGAGGACAGAACTCAGGCCTGAAAGACAGATGGAATGTAATGTTTTGTGTCCTCTTCTCTGGCAGAATCCCCCCATCCTTCACCCCCTCACTTGGAAAGTCCTCCCCACGTCCTGGTCCTGGTGGGTTTAGCCACCTCATGCCTGAGCCTCCGAGGAGCCTTGTGCAGAACTCCACTTGACCTCTGACCTCTGACACTGTCCTGCCAATGCAACTGTTGATGCATTTTCTTAGCGGAGAGGCCTTTCCTGGCCCTGCTTCCCTGGCTAATCAGATGAGCACCATCCAGAGACATAGTGGAGAAATCCACGGCTCCCTCTAGACGGACGCTCCCCTCCCAAGCCCGACCTGGGTCTCTGCTATGAGATTCCCAGTGCCCTGGGCTGGCAGGGTCTGCAGTAAATCCTGAGGGTCTGGGTCACTCTGAGGGCCGGATGCCACTCCAACTGGTCTTTATTTCTGAGCTGACCTCTAAATTCAGCTAAGGTTTTAAAAATACTATTACCACTCAAGTTTGTAGGGTCTTCCTGGGATCTTGTGTCCAAGGACTTCCCAGTTAAGTCCTCACCATAAATAGGGCCTCACCTGTATTGGATCTTGGGGTCCTGGAACACTGCTAGTCACAGTGTGGTCTCCAGACCTGCCTTGGGGGCAACATCTGGGGGCTTACCGGGAAAGCAGACCCTCAGCTCCACCCTGGACCTGCATCTGAAGCAGAACCTACACTTTAAATAGACTCCCTTCCCCTGTGAGTCACGGGCACATCACCTCAGGAGCGCTGCCCTGTGTCAGAGCTCTTCCGTTTTATTTATTAATTAACACATTTGGGTGAGAACCACTTCCTTCTGCGTGGAAGAACATGACCCTGCCTCCCTTGAGGCCCCATGCCTGCTCGGCAGGATGTTTTGGGTTCCAGGAAGACTTGGTTTTCTTTCCCTGGAATCCCTGGAGGGCCTGCTGTCCAGGCCACAGCCCGGCAGGTGGGACCCAGGGTTAGAAGGGGCGGAGTCCTCTTCTCCGGAGCTGGTCATCAACCCGACAGAGAACAGAAGTGGACTTGGCTCGTCCTCCTGAGGTCAGCCTAGCCCAGGAGGGGCTGGATGGCAGCTAAACGACATGGCCGGGCCACCTGGCCCTCTCCTTGATGGCCAGGGTCCCAGCAGGCAGCCCTGTGCTGTGAAGATGGCAGGAGCAGATCCCAAGCCTGGTGGCTGCTTGGGACAAATAGACGACGCTGCAGATGTGCCTGGGCCTCTGTCACCAGCCTTCCAGGCTGCCTTCGGTCGAATCCTCGCAACAGCTCATAGACGTAAATCCTATTGTTCCCTCCATTTGCCAGTGAGGACACTGCGGCTTGGAGAGGACTGGTCACCTGCCTGGGGTCGTGCTGCTGGCCGGTGCCGGGTCAGCCTTCACACTTAGGGCCAACCCCAGAGCCATCTTCCACATGAGGTGTTTTTTTTTTTGCTGTATGCGGGCCTCTCACTGTTGTGGCCTCTCCCGTTGCAGAGCACAGGCTCCGGACGCACAGGCTCAGTGGCCATGACTCACGGGCCCAGCCACTCCGCGGCATGTGGGATCCTCCTGGACCAGGGCACGAACCCGCGTCCCCTGCATCGGCAGGCGGACTCTCAACCACTGCGCCACCAGGGAAGCCCCCACATGAGGTGTTTTAGGTGTAGTTACAGCCAAAGATCTGTAAATAGGCGGTTTAAGGGTAGACGCTCCATCCTTGGGCTGTGATGGCACAGAGTTGGAGGAGTTCCAGACCCGCACTGGCTGGAAACAGACAATGAAAGAGCCTCAGAACCCAGCCCCCTTCATGATGCCTGGGAGTCAACAGGGAGGGTGTTCTCTGGGCTGGGGGTGGGGTGGGCCTTGAGGGCAATGACCTGAGCTCCCCAGGTGGCATGGCAGTGGGGCAGGAGCTCGGCCAGGGCCTGGACATCTCCGCTGCCCTTCATCCTCTGTCAATGAACACAGGTCTAGTTTCTCCTGTCACTTCCTTCTGACTTCAAGGTCCCTGTCGGCCAGTTGAGCCTGAAGTAGATTTAGCGGAAAGGGCTTGGGCTCCTTGTGCACACATTTATCCCCCAAAACAGACAGCTAACGTCTCGGTTTTAAAAATTAGAAAAGCAGCCAAGGAGAGCTGCCCCAAATCATGAATAATCTGGTTCTAAGACTAGTGGGAAAATCCCACTCTGCACAAAAAGGGACTCAGATGGATCATTTTGGCATAAACATCACTTTTCAGCTCCAGAGAGCGTGGCTCAGGGCGGAATTCTTCCCGTCCCCTGTCTCCTATAAACCAAGGAATGGGCTGGCTTCCTAGTGCAGAGCTGAAGGCTCACGTTCTTCTGGGTGTGATGTTTAATGCTGATAACTGGGTAGACTCGGTGAGTTGAGGGCCCAGATGTTTTCTGAGCAAATGCACCACGATGCGTAAAGCCCGGGGACGGGTCCGCCCGCTGACGTTATTTGTTCCCGCGTAATTGGCTCGTTCAGTGGGCTGTGTGAGGCGGCTGCCATATGCCTTCTGCAGCCCCAACGGTGCTTTCTACTCCAGGCCGTGCACGTGGGTGGGTGTGGACATGTACGTGGATGTCACATGGGCTGTGCTCAGCTGAGGAGACGTGGCCGACATGTCCAGGGCCCACTTGTACCCCGAGTTCACCTGGAGCTGTGGTGGTCGGTTCCACGTGTCCTGAGCACCTCTCCTTGTACACCTGCAGGGGTCTGCTTCCCTGCCTGTGGCTCCCTGCAGCTTTAGGGCAGCTGGCTGGGCACTTGCATGGCATCCTGGAAGGGCCAACCAGGGACAACCCTTGGATAATGAGGCAAAGGAGTCATTGGATAGATACTCAGGTTCCCTGTTCCCCAGAAAGAAAATTCCGAGGGTTTCATAGCAGCTGTCCCGGAGGATGCAGGCCAAAGGCAAGAGATCTCACAGTTCAGTTTAAGAATATCCTTCTTCCATTGAGTTCAGTCTCCCACACGATATGATAGAAAAAGAGCTGGAGGATGCTTATAGGATTAACACGGTACTTTATTCCCAAACCTGCCGTGTGTTCCAGGCTGCTGGTCCCAAGGTGCTGGGGTGTTTGTGCCATTTGTCCCCGAAGAGCCTCCCACCAGGAGTTTGCCTGATCGTCTCCATCGGTCATTGTTGTTACATCGCAGACACTGTTAGGGGGACTCAGAAATTCACCATAATATGGCCCTTTTGATGACTTTTCCCACATCATGAAGTGGACGGAGGAAAGAAAGGGTTATGCTTCTAAGGCCAAACAAAACAACAAAATCAATCAAATTCAGGCAAAGAAAAACTAGGACAAAAATCGAGAAATAAAAATGAAAGCAGAAGCTGTGATTTGGGAGCAATTGTGATCTTTTTTTTTTTTTTTTTTAATTGTGATCTTTAAAATCACCATCATTTGGGAATTTCCTGGTGGTCCAGTGGTTAGGACTTGGTGCTTTCACTGACGGGGCCTGGGTTCAATCCCTGGTCTGGGAACTAAGATCCCGCAAGCCGTGTGGCTAGGTGAAAAATAAATAAATAAATAGATAGATAGATAAAATCATTGTAACTTATAAAGTTCCAAACAATTGGCTGTTGTGCCTGTCTTTGCCCATGAATGTGTGAGGACCAGGATGGGCAGCGGGGTGGTGAGCTGCCTGCTTCGTGAACTGCAGCAAACGTCACACCCCCTGGGCTTTCTAGGACCGTTAGTTTACCTTAAAAAAAAAAGATTTTTAAACTCATGGTTAAGGACTTCTCTGATGGCGCAGTGGTTAAGAGTCCGCCTGCCAATGCAGGGGACACGGATTCAATCCCTGGTCCGGGAAGATCCCACATGCCGCGGAGCACCTAAGCCTGTGTGCCACAACTACTGAGCCTGTGCTCTAGAGCCCGTGAGCCACAACTACTGAGCCCGTGTGCCACAACTACTGAAGCCCTCGCGCCTAGAGCCCGTGCTCTGCAAAAGAGAAGCCACCACAAGGAGAAGCTCGGGCACTGCAACGAAGAGTAGCCCCAGCTCAGCACAATTAGAGAAAGCCTGCGGGCAGCAATGGAGACCCAGAAATAAATTAAACAAAGAAACAAAAACTCATGGCTAAATAGGATTTAATTGATATAATTTCACAAATATTTTACTAATACACATATTTAATCCATTACTAATACTAATATACAAATATCCCTACTAATTACAAATGATCAAAGCACACATCCTTTTTCAACATTTTATTGATATGTAAAGTATATATAGAAAGTGCACAGATTGTAAATGTAAGGCTTGATGTATCTTCACAAGCAGGACACAGATGTGTGACCAGCACCCAAATCAAGAAACAGAACGTCAGCCGCACCCGGGAGCCCTTTGTGCCGCCCCCCTCCCCCGGCTACTTCCCTGCTTCCTGGAGGGGGCCACTGCCCTGACTGCATAATGTAGATTAGTTTTTATATAAATAGAATCATACAGTACCTCCTCTGGAATCTTACCCTGTGTACTTGTGTTCATTTAACTTTTGCTTAACAGGTATTATTTTTCGGTTTAGAAAGTGTTTACTGCCTCTACATCTTGCTGCTTCTCACCAAGTTTGGTCTGATTTCTGCCCTCTGTAACCTGCCACTGGGGTCTTCTCTGGGTCAGCAGCAATGTCGAGGGGGCCTGGGGAGAGTCTTGAGCTTGTAACGAGGGAAGGAGCAAAGCCCCTGCAGCTTTGGAGGAGAGTCGCTGTGCAGATACCCTCTGGGCCTCCAATGGCAGAGCCCAAGTTGGTCTGGGAGCATTTATCAAGCACTTCCCATAAACCCTGCTGGGTGAGGGACCCCAGAACTACGTGACCATCAGGACTCATAATTATGGCTCTACTAAGGACCTGTTTGTCATAAATCTTTAACAGCAATGCTGTTAATAAAAATAACAATAATAAAAGAAATCATCAAATAACCTCCATGCCTTGAGCACATGCAGGACGCTGTGCTAAGAACTTGCCAGAGTTTGCCTTATTCAGTCTTGACAAGAGCTCTGTGAGCAAAGGGTTCTCATACACATTGCAGGAGTCAGGCCACGTGGGCTGCTGTGACAAGCAGCCCCACCCTCGGGGCATGTGTTATACTCGAATGCAGTCAGCAGGAAGGCCTGTGATGCTACTCTCTTCAATGCTTGCTCCGCAGAGCTGCGGTAGATTGCAGAAATGGACTTGGTTCTTCCCAACTTGCCCATTAGCAGCTGGACACTACTCCCCACCCCTCGAATCCGGGTTGGCCTTGGGACGTACTTCGGCCACTGAGTTTGGGGTGATTTGTTATTCAGTGAAAGCTGACTGATGCAGTTGTTATGGGGGTTGGGGGAGAGTGCCGAGATCTTGGAGGGGGGTGTATGGCCAGGGAGCAGCATACACAGCTTCCCAGGACCCAATCCTGAGGCCCCACCATCATGGCAAGGGAAGCTGGGAATGCAGCTTTGTCTTGAGTCTAGGTTTGCTGAATTACAGCCTTGTCGCCACCACACCCATTTTATAGATGAATAAATTGACGATCAGGTAAGTCAAACAACTTTGCAAGATCACACACCCAGAAGTGGCAGATTTAGGCTATGAACCATCTTATGACCCCGGAACCTAAGCCCTTTGTCGTGGTGCATGTGCTCATTGCTGCGTGGAGAGAGACACGTGTTCCTTGCAGAACTAGCTTCTACAGATGAGACGAGAAGACTTGATACAGACGGCGATGAAGCACAGGCCGCCAGTGCCCTTTGTCTACAGTGTAACAGGGGACCTAACAATGCCCACATTTGTGTTTCATACTGTAGCTCCTACAGATCTTTTACAGGCATCACCTTCTCTGATCTTAACAATAATAATAATCTCTGAAGTTTTTATAGTTTTCTAATCCAACGGATGAGAAAACCGAAGCCCAGAAAAGCTGCCAGCCAGTAGGGTGGAGGTGGGCTTGAGACACAGGTCTTTCAAGTTAAAGTTCAGCCTTTTTCCCTGTAAAAGTGAACTATTAATGAAATGAGAGCTTTGAGAGGAAAGAGGAAACTGTCCAAAATGTTTTATGTAGAAGACACAGTGGATGACATTGGCATGAGGATCTTTGGATCCACTGTCTGTGGGTGGGGAGAGGATATTGTGGAATCATGTTGTTGTTGTTTTCTTTTGCTTTTTTAGCCTGTAAATGTTATACAAGTTGAGCTCGGAATTTCAGAGAAGCCGCGGAGAAGACTTCCTGGGCAAGAGGCGCTTGAGGTGTGTCTTACGGGAGGCATCAGATCAGAAGGTAGGGGATCAAGCTGGAGTTGCAGGCAGGGGCTGAAGGACGAGCATGAGGGGCAGGTGTGCGGGGTCACAGGCCGAGCGGGGGCCTGGCGAGTGGCTCCCCCCGAGACGCCCTCTTGTCCCGCCACAGACCCTGGCTCACCTGTGAGCAGTGGGAGGCCTTACCACTGTCACTACATTTTATCACAATGAGAACCGATGTGATAAAAAACAACTCAGTTCAACCACCAGACAGAAGTAATGTGGAAAAAAAGCAGGGAATTCCTTGGCGGTTCAGTGGTTAGGACTCCGCACTTTCACTGCCGTGGCCCGGATCTGATCCCTGGTCAGGGAGCTAAGATCCTGCAAGTTACATAGCGTGGCCAATAAGTGTGATAAATGAACAATGGATGTGCTTAATAAACCTCCAGATTCCTGTTGTTGAAACTTCAAATGCGTCATAAAATGAATGATTTTTCCACCGAAGCTTGGTTATAGAATTATGTTCGTGATATATTTCCATATGTCAGTGGACATATTTCACAAAGGAAAAGAAAGCAAACCCGCCACAAACAGGAACAGGTACCGATACTAAGAAAGAGGCATTAATCAAAGAAATTTTGCAATAATCTGGAGAATTCTTACACACACACCCTGTGGTGAGCTCATCTATCTGCACAAGAGCCCAAGGAAGCAGTGGTTGGTTTAATAAAAGTTTGAAAGGAAAAAATTATCATGTTTCCCATGAACCATAACATCAATCTCATGCTGTCCCTGAAAGTGTAACCTTCCAAAAGTCAATTTACGACTGGGAATTTAATTACTTTTTGACACCCTTCCCTGGACATTTGGTTGAAGCTTATTGCTTTGAATTGATAGAGATTCCAGGTACCTTGTCCTGTTGTCCTTTCTTATGGCACAGGGTTTTAAAATGTTTTGCCATGCTGTCACCTTGCAGTTAATTGAGATTAAATTATCTCATAGGAGATCCACAGGAAGAGGACAGAAAGAATGGAGGGGAGAGAATGTTCGAAAATAAACATTTTCAGAGCCGGACAAGGTAGGACTTAGATCAAAATGGCCCACTGAGTGCTGTGTGGGGAGAGACACGTGTTCATGAAATAAGATACAAGACATGAAATAAGATACAGTGAAGAGGTTTTTAGAAAACTAAGAATAGAGCGATACCCTAAGTGCTCTGGGTGGTGGTGGTGGCCACGGTAAGATGGAGAGACAAGTGTGAATCTGATTGCCGTAGCCGTCAGGATTCTTCTCATTGACAAGCAACAATGGAGAAATACACCCAAATGATCTCTGAGGTGGAAAAAGAAGACCACGAACCTGAAATTCTATAGCTCAATGTGGTCTTATTCCAATGGGAGGGTTAATAAAGGTTGTCTAAAATAAAAACATTCAGAAAATTTATCACCTCTTTAAAAGATCTCTTTTAAAAAAGATTCATTCTTTAAAATGATTACAGGGAGTACTCCAGAAAGAGGAAAATTCAACTCAACACTTTAAAAGGGATATAAGAGGCAAATAAGAAACATAGAAACCTCAATTTTTTTGGGTACAATTAAAGTTAACTTTTTAATAAAAAAATAAAGGAAAGCAAACAATAAATCTATGGTTAAAATCAACAGGCAAAACATGGAGGGAATTTTCTCAATTTGATAGAGGAAACCAATAAAAACCTACAGTTGGCATCGTGTTTAATGGTGAGACTGAGAACTTTCTCCTCTGAGCTGTTTCTACTCCCAATACATCTGACACCAAATGTGTGAATTTTTCCCCACAAAGATCAGTTCACCAACTCTCTAGACATCAGTTAAGTGTCCTACCATCCAATTCAATTCTGCAAGCAACTACCCAGAGTGTGTGTAGACCCCAAAGGGCCAGGGCTCAGACCCACTTCAGACCACAGCTTCAGGTCAGGTTCTGTAATTTGCTAGAACAGATTACAGAACTTGGAAGCCAGAAGGAGGGGTACACCCTCGTGACGCATGAATGCCTTCACTAACCTGGAACTTTTCTGAAACCCGGTTGTTTAAGGGTTTTTATGGAGATGACATTTGATGATTGATTAAATCATTAGCCATTGGTGACTGAACTCAATCTCTAGGCTCCCTCCTCTGGAGTTGAGTGGGGCTGAAAGTTCCAGCCTTCTCACCGTGCCTTGTCTTTCTGGTGACCCTATCCTGAAGCTGTAAAGGGGACTACCAAGGGTCACCTAGAACGAGAGCCATTCCTATTACTCTAGTCACTCCAGAAATTCCAAGGGGTTTAGGAGCTCTGTGTCAGGAAACAGGGACAAAGGCCACACATATATTTTTTATTGTATCACCCCTAAGATCAGGAATGAGGCAAAGAAGTCCACTCTTACTACTTTTTTCAACATACTGGGGAGTTTAGGTAGTGCAAGCAGAGAAGAAAAAGACATAGAAGACCCACAGAATAGAAAAGAAGGAAAACCATCTTCATTCACAGACAGGATCATCACATGATCCTCTGTACAGCAAGTCCTCAGGAATTCACACACATTTAAAAATCTACTAGAACTGATAAGTGAGTTTAGCAAATTTGTAGGATACAAGATCAATATACAAAACTAGATTGTATTTCCCTGGACAATCCACATGAAGTTACGTGAACAGTTCCATTGACAATAGCATCAAAAAGAATAAAATACTTAGAAATAAATTTAGCACAAAGCACAAGGCTTGTATACTGGAAACTATAAAATATATATAAAAATTTTAAGAAAAAATTAAGAATCGCTAAATAAATGGAGGTACAATTCATGTTCATGGATAGGATGACTCAATATTGTTTCAATGGCAAGTCTCATCCAATTGATCCATAGATTCAATATAATTGCTATCAAAATACCAGCAGACTTTTGTAACAATTGACAAACTGATCCTAAAATGTGTATGGAAATGTGAAGCATCTGGAATAGCCAAACGGTTTTTTAAAAAATGAATAAAATTGGAGGACTTAAGTTTCTCAATTTCAAAACTTCCTGTAAAGCTGAAGTCTTTAAGACAGTAGAAGCTGGCATAAAGATAGATATATAAATCAATGGAACAGACTGAAAGTCTATAAATTCATCCTTACGTTCACAATCGACTGATTCTAACTAACGTACCAAGGCAATTCAATGGGGAAAAGGATAGTCTTCAACAAATCATGTTGGAGATATCTTAAAAAGATCAATTCGGATCCTTTTATTTTTCCATACAAAAAACTTAAGACAGGTCATAGACAAAAAATGAGTTAAAACTATAGAGCTCTTAGAAGAAAATGTAGAAAAAGTCCTTAGGACATTTTATTTGGCAATAAATTCTTAGCTATGACACAAAAAGACTGATCCATAAAGAAAACTTTGATGAATTGAACTTCTACAAAATTAAAAACTGTTTCACTTCAAAAGACATTATTAAGAAAATAAAAAAAAACAAGACCAGATCGTTTTTCTGGCAAATCATATATCTTGTAAAGGATTTGTATCAGTATATATAAAGAATTCCTTACAACTCACTTCTAAGAGTACAAATAGCATAATAAAAGCGGGCAAAACATTTGAACAGACACTCCACTAAAGATGTGTAGCTGGCCAGTGGGCACATGAGGTGATCATCAGTCATGGGGGAAACACACACTAAAGCACAATTAGATGTCTCTAGTGTCAGACTGACAGTAACAAGTGTTACAAGGATGGTGGCGGGGGGTGGGGGCGACTGGAAACCTTATTCATTGCTGGTGGGAGTATAAAACAGCACAGCCACTTTGGAAAACGGTATGGCGGTTTCTTATGAAGTCACACATCAATTTGACATATGACCAGCAATTCTATAACTAGGCATCTATTCAAGAAAAATGAAAAGATATGTCCACACAAAGCCAAGTGTGCAACTGTTTACAGCAGCACTGTTCATGATAGACAAAATAGAGATGACCCAAATGCCCATTAACCGGTGACTAGATAAAAATGTTGGATATCCATACACTGGAATATTCTTTGACAATGAAAAGGGATGAAATACTGACACGTGCTACAACACAGATAAACCTGGACACATTTTGCTGCATGAAAGGAGTCAGACTTCAAAGACTGCATGTTGAATGACTCCATCATATGAAATGTCCAGAAGAGGTGGGTTAGCGTTTTGCTGGGGCAAGGGGTGGGGTGGGATGGATAGAAACAGTCGTGTGGGTTCTTCTCATGGTGATGGACATGTTCTTGACTGGATGGTGGTAAGGGTTGCACATCCCTGTAAGTTTATTAAAAATCATTGACTTTTAGTTTTACCAAGGGAACATTTTATGGTGTGTAAATTATACCTCCAGAGATCTGTTAAAAATAGAGACAAAATGCCATGTGAAAAAAGTATTTGCAGTACCTACAGTAGACAATAAAATTCATAAAATATAAGTATCTAAAAATTGGTAAGAGAAAAAAATCAACACAATGAAACATGTGCAAAGAGTGTCAACAGAAGAAACAAAGAAGGATAAACACCAAGAGGCTGAGAAACAGATGGAAACATCCTCAGATTCACAGTCACCGGAAAATGATGGCAGCCACGAGGTGTCATGAGATTGGTTAAAAAAAAAAGACAGAGTAATGAGGATTTATGTTGGCAATTGGTTCTGAGAATTAGGTGCCCTTATTCACTGCCAGTGGGACTGTGCTTATATTTACACACACACACACACACACACACACACACACACACACACACACACACACGATATAAGAGGGGGCATTTCAGAGGGAAGCAGGCACCAGAAGACAGATGGGAGGGAACCCCCTGCCCCAGGTGTCCCGTCCCTATCACTGTGTTCCCACAGAGTGTGACCCTGAGCACCTGCCGCGCCCCCATGCCTCGGCTCTGAGCTCAAAGCAAACCTGCTGCGACTGTGTGTGGAGCCCAAGCGTGCAGGCTGTCAGCTCGATCATGTTTATACTTTTGTAACAGATGTTGAAACAGGACTCTTCCTGCACCAGAGCTGACTGAGGGGCCAAGTCGATAGACAGGAACAGAAAACTGCTGGTTAATTGGCTCACTGAATTATGATTATTAGAGAATCCTATATATGAGTAAAGGTACTCATGCAGGAAGTGCACTGCCCAACCCACTCCCTTGGGAGGGAGTTTGTCTAGGGGCCCCAGGGCAAATGTATTTGTTGTATTTGTATTGTTCTACTTATTATAGGAACTGCACATCTTTTCCCTTCACCACTGTGAATTACTTTATTGTTAAAAACAATCTAATAGAAAAAATATTAAAAGACAATATAATAAAAAGATTGCATTCATAAGAGTAGCGAAATTATAAAATGCTAGTACTAAAGCTAGAAACCATATGCAATTATTATATCTCTGGAACTACTAAACTTTTGGACAATCTCCAAGAAGGCCTGAAAAAAATGAAGTTATCTACCATGTACTTGAATAAAAAGACTCAATATTTTCACAAGGTCATTTCTCCCAAGATTAGTTTATAGATTCACTGCCATCCTAATTAAAACCACCACAGTAATTATCATGACCTGGACAAGCTAATTCTAGAATTCATATGGAATTCTAGAATAATCAGAATAGATTTCAAATCATATATAATGAATGTGGACTTGACCTACTAAACTACATAATGGTTGTGGACTTGACCTAATAAATTATATAATGATTGTGGGCTTGACCTACCATCTATCATGAAAACCATGTTGGGATATTTGGGTTCTGTTTCATTAGAATCCTACTTAACACCACTCATAAACATAAATTCAAGGTGTATTAAATATGAAAACTAACAAATCCAGCACTATCTCTAAATAAAAATAAATTTGTAAATACAAAGTAAGAGAACCTATATATCACTGGGGATAAAGAAAGCTTTCTTTAAAAGCGCATTTAACATAATTGTTATAAAAGAAAATTATACATTTGACAAGATCAAAATTAATGTCTTCTCCATACCTAAAATCAACATAAAATATCCTAAAAGATGAGACAGAGAGAAAATACTTGTGGCATATATAACAGAGTGTTAATGTCCAGGATGTACAGTAAAATTCTAATTAGATTCATATAAAAATAATTCAATAGAGAAAGACACTAACAGGCAATTCAGGGTAAAGAAAATGGGAAACAAATCAATCTCTTGTGTCCCTGTAAATTGACGTACAGTTATTCCAGGAAGGAATAGGCAATACTTTAAAAGGATGTGGCCGATCTTTCTATAATGATGTGGACAGTACCTCTATGATAAATAGTTAAATAAACAGTTAAATGAAAAAGACACAATGGAAAATAGTAAGTTGGTTATGATATCAATTACCAAAACCCAGTAAACAAAACCCCCAGATGAACACACCCTCCAGCTCCCCCAAAGAATCTGTGTAAACGCATAAAAGAGTCTAGCAGAACCCTCAACAAATTGGTTACCATAATGAATTCCAAGTGTTTCCTTCTGTAATTTTACAAACTCGAAAACACTGCTGTTTTGGGCTCCTGGGTGTGATGAGCCAGCTGCCGGTGGTCAGCAACCCGCCCGTTTTCCCACTTGTTCTAGGCGGGACCACACTTGGTCCTCATCAGGGAAGTGGTCGGGAAGCACGTTGCTGGGGAGGCAGTGCCCGTGATCGTCGCAGCAGCAGGTGCAGAGTCCGTGAGCGCTTCGTTCACCTGCCAGGAATGAGAAACCAAAGCGCCGCCCACCTTCCCCGGGTGGAGCAGCTTTGCTGCGATGCTCACCATCTCATCAACCCCACAGCCTCTTTGTTCCCATTTCCAGCTCGTCTTGGTTGTCAAAAATACAAGAAGGTTCACAGCACACTCTCCTCACAGGCAGCTGGGTGTGTTCCCCGCAGGAATTGGCTGGACGTGCAGAGAACAGCTTCCCCTGAACAAGAGTCATTCTTTCCACTCTTCCTGAACCCACGAGAACATAAACGACAACACAGTTTAACCCCTGACGCACAGCAAATATAACACCTCCTCAGATGTCAGGAACAAAGCCATCACCAGGCTGCTGACCACACCAACAAACAAAAGATAACGGTGCACTTTGGCCCAAATTGAATGAAGACATTCTTCCAGATTTTAGTAAAGGCATTTGCTTTAAGAAGGTGGAAAACCTGCTTTTTCTTTTCAGTTACCTTCATCAACTAAAATAAAGCAGTAGAAACAGGCTTGGGCTCAGGGCACAAACTCACCTCCCTTTGTAAAGCCCTGAAGAATTCGCTAGGCACGTGTGCCATGCACCTCGCCTTCGGACCTGAACACGTTCCCGAGAGGTGGAAAGCTCTAGAGGGAGAAACTACAATTTACAAACCTTTGGCGATTTGCCTAATCACAGACCTTGGAGGCACCAAATCAGGAGGCTAAACCCTGGCCTGTGGCGTCATTCCCTTGCAGGGCCCTCCCGTTGCACTTGAACTGTCGTTCACTCGCTCTTTTCGCGTGATGGCAGGAAGAAGAGGAGCCATCAGCCTGGTCACACCTGCCCTGTGCCTTCCCGGGCCACACGCATGACTTCCTGGGCTCCCAGGTGTCATGAAGTCGAAGGGCTGAGACCTGGCAGGGCAGGGGCTGCAACGCCCCATCCATGTCCCCTCCACCACCTCCCTGCTCCCCTGAAAGGACATGGGCATCCCTGGTACCCAACAGGTCCCATCCAGGCACCAGGTTCTTTGCTTTCTCTGGCACCAAAGAAGTTTGTGCAACATCCTGCAGAGATCAGTGCCCCAGGCAGCCTCCAACTAATGAGGGTTCAGGGTCAGAGAATAAAAGCCTCACTGCCCCCCCACCCCTCGTGCACAGTCCTGGGGGGGGTGGGGGGCTCTACGTGCTCCTCATAGGGTCCCGGGGGAAGCGAGCCCCATGGCCCATCACAGTGGCTGCCCTTTGAAGCATCCTTCGTTTGGCTTTTATCCTTTCTCTGTCTCACTCCTGCTGCCTGTGATCATTTTCCAAATAAAGTATCAGCACCCAAATCCTGTCTCCAGCTCTGCTTTGGAAGAACTAAAACAATACGATGCATATGCTTTTATCTTGTTCATGTTTGTTCTCCAAGCGCCCGGAGTAGAGTGGATGTTTGTTGAATGACTTTTATTTTTATTTTTAAAAATTTATTTGTTATTTATTTTTGGCCGCGTTGGGTCTTTGTTGCTGCACGTGGGCTTTCTCTAGTTGCGACGAGTGGGGGGCTACTCTTCGTTGCAGTGCACGGGCTTCTCATTGCGGTGGCTTCTCTTGTTGCGGAGCACGGGGCTCTAGGCACACGGGCTTCAGTAGTTGTGGCACGTGGGCTCAGTAGTTGTGGTTCACGGGCTCTAGAGCGCAGGCTCAGTAATTGTGGCGCACGGGCTTATTTGTTCCGCAGCATCTTCCCGGACCAGGGCTTGAACCCGTGTCCCCTTCATTGGCAGGCGGATTCTTAACCACTGCGCCACCAGGGAAGTCCCTCGAATGACTTTTAGTTACAGCAACTTCCCTTGAATAGTGTGTTTCTAAGCAGTGGGTGAAGTCAAGTTAAATGACGGCAACAATAAAAACAAAAATTAATGATAAATCCACCTATTTCCCCTCTTGTGGGCTGCCTGCAAGAGAGTACAGGAGAGAGTCAGATCTTGACATTTTTGTTTCAATTTCTGTGGTTAAATATCTAAGCCACATCCATACCTGTGCCCAAAAGCAGTACGTGAAAATCTGTGCCTAGGCTGTGATTTCTTTTTCACAAGTTGTTGGGGGTGGGCGGGGGTAGGTTTGACCTCCTGAGGCATCATCATAAAGACCGTTGTCGTCCATAGTCGGGTCCTTCCCCGGGGGACAGTCCAGGTCACATGGCTGCAGGGTCCTGTCCAGGGTGCAGGGAAGCCAGGGGCCAAAGCCAGGAGCTGCTTAGCTTCCCGTCTCCCTCTCTCCTCCCCCTCCCGTGGTCCCCTCCTTCTTTCCTCCTCCCTCTCCCCTGGCCTCCCCCTCACGCCCATGGGGGTGTCTGGGGAGCTCTGGTTTTTAGTCTCAAGCTGCTACCCGAGGACAAGAAGATCTTGAGTGATTGGGGTTTGGCCTCAGGCACAGGCTGAGTGCTGTCTGTGTCTGAGACTGTGCTTGATGTCTGGGGCACGAGCTCGGCCTGACAAGAGAGGGACACTCTGTCTCCAAATGCCGTTGGCCCTGCACATCCGTCCCCTTGACCTTAC
This sequence comes from Phocoena sinus, assembly GCF_008692025.1. Lineage (NCBI taxonomy): Eukaryota > Metazoa > Chordata > Mammalia > Artiodactyla > Phocoenidae > Phocoena > Phocoena sinus. The sequence goes on from NC_045777.1 coordinate 43,787,628, forward strand.
TGCAGGTGTGGCCTGGGGCTGCGCTCAGGACAGAATGGAGCCTCAGGGATGTCTCTCTCCCATCAGAGCTGGACGGTCTCCAACGTGGGGCCTCAGGAGGAAATGGGAGCAGAGCTGCAAATTGCTCCCTGATTTCCCCTGAGCCCCAGTGTGGGGGAGTCTCTAATGAGGTGGGGTCCAGGCAGCCAGAAGGGCTCCTGTCTTCCCTGGGATCTGGGATGCTGTGGGCACTGGAGGGGTTTCCTGGGATCCAGGGGTGACCAGCCCTGAGCTTACTGCACGTGGTGGAGGGTTTGTTGCTTCCAGGTCTCTGTCCCTGGGCAGGGATGCTGGGCACACTTGGGTCCCTGTCATACCCACCACGCTGGTGTCTGGCCCGAAGGGACCTTCCCGGGAAGAAAGCCGGGCGTGAGCCGTGGCTAAGAGACCCTCGCGGGCCAGGACCAGCCGAGACTCGCAAAGCCCACTGAGACGGGCCGTAAAGCCATAGCTGCAGGACAGGTCCTCGTCCTCGTGTTTCCTCCACACTTGGTAGGTGAGCGAAAGAGACGACACTGATCAGAAAAGAGCATTAAAACCAGCCACCATATCGATGACTAATGAGAAAGCAGCTAACGGCAAAATTCCATCAGCAATGGCCCTGCTGCACATCCCCTTGTCCCCCGGTCCCCGTGGAGAAGGAGGAGGAAGCAGAGACGCTCGAGCATGCTGGCAGATGCTCTGCACTTCTGGGCAGGGCGCGGGCACCCTTCTGCTAATGGGAGGTGCTTGTCTGGGTGGAAATGCTCTGCACTTCTTGTTCTTTTCCTCAAAACACACAGTGAAGTAGAAGTTAGAGGCCGGGTATCTGAGTGCTGAGGTGGATTGGAAGCCCCCACAGTTCATATCAGCTGCTTCAGCCACAAGCAAGGCCCAGAGAACAAAGGACAGTCCCTGGGGCGGCTCCCCACTGGCTGCCCTGTTCAGAGAAGGTTGGCTGTCCAGGGTGAGACTCAGCCTTGATTCTGGGTTAAGGGAACAGTGACAGTGATGTACTTGTCACCCCTCAACTGTGAGACACATCTCTCTTTTTTTTTGCGGTACGTGGGCCTCTCACTGTTGTGGCCTCTCCCGTTGTGGAGCACAGGCTCCGGACTCGCAGGCTCAGCCGCCATGGCTCAGGGGCCCAGCCGCTCCGTGGCATGTGGGATCTTCCCAGACCGGGGCACGAACCTGTGTCCCCTGCATCGGCAGGCAGACTCTCAACCACTGCGCCACCAGGGAAGCCCCAAGAGTTAGTTTTTAAATTAAGAATGTTTTCTTCTATCAATTATTCTTTCAGTATCTATATCGAATATGGTCCACAAGAATCTGATGGCTCTGAGCACCTGGAGAGGACTGGACTGGCCCATCTGGGTCTGAGTCAGCAGCATGTCACTTCCCACACTCGGGAGGCAAGGGACAGAGTTGAGGATGCAGGCACAGAGAGGCCAGAAGAAGGCAAAGCCTGCGGCTGGGCGTCAGGAACCCAGGGCTTGATTCCGGCTTCATCCTTCTGACCCAGGTCACGTCACAGCCTCGCTGAGACTCGAAGGTCGACATCTGTAAAATGGAAGTGAGGCTACATTACAGCAACGGGAGTGACCACGTGGACAACTGTTGAGGGGCTGAGTCACACCAGACACTGCTCTGGCTGTGGGATGTGGCAGAGGGCACAGCCTCCTGGGTCCCTGCCTCGTGGTCCTTTCCACACTGTACGTTTCCTAAGTTTTCACAGCAGGTGGAAAAGTGAGAACACGCAGGACAGTTTCTGGCGTAAAGCACCCGAACTGTGGTTGGATCTGGGGTCATCGGCAGACCGAGGGCCTTGGCCAGGGGTTTGGTCAGGTCAAGAGCTTCAGGGTGGTCCAGGTCGGGAGCTGGCTGGTGGGCAGCGTACACAGGGATGTGGGAGGGGCTTTGTGGCTCAGCATCCTCGTCCCAGGAGTTGCTCAGACACTGCCAGCGAAAGCAGCTCCCTCCCCAGCATCCTCGGAGCGGTCTCGGGGCCACCATCATCCTAATTCTCAGCCCCGTTTTGGCACTAACCCTGACCCTGGCCCACTTCTGAGGATAACTAGAAGGGGGCTTGGCTACTCTGTCAGTGCATCAAAGGCCCCAAAGAACCAAGCAGCTGGATGGGTTTGGGTTGGTTGGATCCTCTATCCTCGTGTGATGGAGCCTGAGTCCCAGAGACCTGAGGCCTGGAGCCGTCTGCAGGTAAGAACACCCAGTGTCCTCACCTGGGGGTGATGACGTGCTGACTCGGTGTGGACCACCTGCCCGAGGAGAACTGAGAAGGAGCTGGGGTCCTTCCAGGAGCAAGCCTTCATGGACCCCACGGTCATGCTGCCTCACCTGGGTCTCCTCCCTTGACCTCTCAGGACTTGGTGGCCGCTGCACGACAGCTCTCATTTGCCTGTTTTGCTCCCAAGGGCTTTGTATCAGGGAGGTCATCAAGGCAGCAGAAATCCGAGCATGGATCCTCGACCAATACGGCCATGTTCTCTTGCCTGTTGTGCTGGAACAAATGACTCACACTTAGTGGCTTAAAAAACCAATGCCGTTGCTACCTCTGGATGTTTTGGGTCAGGAATCCAGGCAGGGCTTGGGCAGGTGAGTCTTCTGCTCCCTGTGGAGTCGGGCGCTCATGGGTGGCACTCAGCTGATGGCAGGGCTGGATGGCCCTAGAGGGCTCCATCCGCAAGCCTGGTGTTGGGTGGCCATGCCTGGAAGTTGTGGCCTGGCTGCCCCTCTCCATCTCCATGTGGTCTGGTCTCAGGGCCTCTCCCTGTGTCTCTCCAGCAGGGTCGTTGGCCTTCTTACTCCAGGACTAAGTGTTCCCAGGTGCAGGGGCTCAGGTGGAGTCTGCAGGGCTTCTTAGGACTCTGCCCCAAAGTCCCAGAACGTCATTTCCACCGCTTTCTGTTGGTCGAATAAGCTGCTAGGGTTGCCCGGGTTCAAGGAGAAGGGAGGAGATGCATCTCTCGAAAGGAAAAGGACCTGCAGGCATTGTGGGGTGGGGTGGGGGATGGCTTGGAGCAGCTTGGGGGCAAGCGACCACTGCAGAGTTCTAGAATGTGGGGTACAACCCTCATGAGACAGTTTCATCATCAGTAAACTGAGAGTGAGGGCTCTACATCCTGCAAGGGGTTGCTGACAAGGCTTCTCGGCTGAACTGCTGGATGTTTGCAGCTCTGACTCACGGGGTCCCAGGATGGTCCTTTGAGGGGCTATGGGGGAGCAGTCCTGGGACAGGTGCTGGGCTCCACCCTGGCTCCGCTGTCTTCATAGCTCCGTGCCTCAGTTTTCTCAGCTGTAAAATGTACATAATGGTGTTGGCTTCATAGGCACATGAGGTGTGAGATAAATGAGATAAAGTCTAAGTACTTTCGCATTGCTGGAACATCATGGCTGCTCAATCGACGTTAGTAGCCATTATTATCCACATGAATCATCTCTAACCCACACAATAGAAATGGAGGCGTTTTCTCCTTTTTTGCATAAAGAAGCTGAGGCTCAGGGGAAAATAAAAGTCTCTTCCCCAAGGTTCCAATGCTTATAATCTGAGAACTTAAACTCAGGTCAAGATGACAAGAGAGAGTGAGAGAGAATGATTTGGGGGCAGAAAATAGACTGAGAATCTGTCGGTGAAAGAAAGAAAGCAGAGAGTTTGGAAAGAAATGGAAGGGAAGCTGGTACGTTTGGGGGAAGGTTGGTGGACAGTGCAGAGGTCCTGAGGGAGCTGTGGGCAGAGGGAAGGGAGGTGGCCACACAGCCCAGAGAGGTTCACGAGAGAGGAAACGGGTACAAAGCTGAAAGTGAGATCACAGGAGGATGAGTGTGGAAAGAACGCTAGAAGATGGGTGGAAATGGTTAAAATGGGGAGAAGTATTCGTGATTCAACTTTTCTGTAGAACGGATACTTGGCCTCGGCTCCTTGGGGACGTGTATCCTGTTGTAACTCACGTAGATTAAGTTAAAATTCATTCATTTCCAAATGTTACAGTTTGTGGATGAATATAATTTCTTTATAGGACTCAAGCAGTAAAGAGTTGGGCTCTCCAGGAAATAATTAGGACAATAATAAAAATTTTAAAAAGGTCACGCACCAAAATGGACTCAGAATCAGAATCATGATGTGGCATCAGATGGCGCCACAGTTGGGACACGACTTCAGTCTCATCTGTTTATCTGTTGTCCCGAAGCAGCTGACGGCACCTGGGGCTCGGAGCTCAGGGCACTCGCCTGAGGAGGACCCCAGCTCAGGGGAGATTGGTCCATACACGACTGAGTGTGGGTGATCTTCCGATGCCCAGAAAGGTAGATAAGATAGATTGCCTTGCTCCCGGGCCAGAGAGTTGCCAACTCAAACACGCACATGCGTGCGCGCACACACACATATATTTGATATATATCTTATGTCCAAGTTACGGACTAAAAATTATTAAGATAAACACGGGTTTCATCAAATTTAAAACCTTTTGCTCTACAAAAGAACTTGTTAAGAGGATTAAAAGACAAGCTAAAGACTGGGAGAAAATATTTGAAAACCACATATCTGACAAAGGTCTCTTTTCTAGAATATACAATGCTCTTTCAGAACTCAACATTAATTTATTTGGAAAATGGGCAAAAGACACAAAGATATTTCACCGAAGATGGCCTACAGGTGTGAAGTAAGCACGTGAAAATATGTTCAGCATCACTAGCTATTAGCGAGAGACAAATTAGGACCACGGTGAGCCATCATTACACACCCATTAGAACGAGTTAGAAAAAAAACTGACAATACTAAATGCTGTCGCAGATGTAGAGAAACTGGGTCGTCCATATATTGTTTGTGGAAATGTAAAGTGGTCCAAACACTCTGGGAAATGGTTTGGCGGTTTCTTAAAAACAAACAAACAATCTAACTAAACTAAACATACACTTATCATGTAACCCGTTAATTTCATTCCTGGGCGTTTATCCCAGCGACATGAAAACTTAGGTCAACATAAATTCTGTACACGATTGTTCACAGCAGTCTTATTTGTAGTAGCTAAAAGCTGAAAATACCAAAACTATCCCTAATAGATGGTGGTTAAATAAATGATGGTACATCCATACTGAAGAGTAAAACTGAGCAACAAAAAGGAATGAGTATATGGTACACAGGGCATCTCGAATCAATCTGCAGAGAATTATACCGAATAAGGAGGGTGTTCCTCTTCGGATTTTGATTTTGTTTTATAATTATATAAGATGTAACCCTTGGGGATAGCTGAGTAAATGGTACATGGGACCTCTCTGTACCAGCTTTGCAACTTCCTGTAAATCTATAGTTATTTCAAATAAAAAGTGTTTTTTTAAAAAAGATAAAGACAGGCAACTGAATAAAAAATATAGAAACCTTGAAAAATTACCTCAAAAAGGAGAATATTTTACTGGCTAATAAACATATGAAAAGATAAACTGTCACTTTAGTCATCAAGGAAATATATATATATATATATATATATATATATATAAAACACACACATATATATAACATTTCTATAAATATATCTCATTTCTATATATACACATTTCCATATATTATATTACATTTCTATATATACATTACATTTCATATATATTTGCACTTCCTTGAGGACCAATGTGGTGGTATCTCAGCCAGTTGTTGAAAAGGATGTGAAGGAAATTGAATTCTGACACATTCCTAATGTGAATTTTTGTGAAACCACTTGGAAAGGTATTTGGGAGTCTTCACCAGGACAGAACATACCCATCAGAAATCCATTCCAGCATTATGCCATATTTACACCGAAGACATGTATGAGAATGTTTATAGTGGCACTTTTGTAATAGCAAAGTCAATAGCAGAATGGATAAATGCACTCTTACCTCCCAGGTTGTCTTTCCTGCCGGACTCAGTCTGGGACTTGGGCTCACTCTGCATGTTGATACTGACTCAGAGGCCTTCCCAGGTGGTTCTTATCTGATGCTCTCATCACCACAGCCTGGAGGAGCTGATACAGAGCGTTTGTCTCTGGATTATTCTCTGCTCCTTCCTTCCAAGTGCCTTCTCGGTTCGCTAATCCTCTAGATGAAAACGGACGAGGAAGCCACTCCCCAGCCACTCCTTCCTCCACAGAGGTAATCAATTTTCCGACTTCCTTCCCTGTAGACCGGTGTTTGTAAACTTCCTGTAAATGGAGTCATTTGAAGTGTGTTCTTTTGAATCCAGCTTCACTGTGTCTGTGAAGTTGATCTCGTCACGTAGAGCAGAGGTGTATCTTTTCTACGTGCTGGGACAGCTTCCCACTGTATGAATAAACCATACTTTTCATCCATTCTAGTGTCAATGATGTACATGTGGGTTTTTCTTGCAACTATAACAGGGCTATTATGAACATTCTTGTACGTGCCATAAATGTCTGGAAAATAAGCTGCTGTATCGTGAGGTATATGCATGTTTAGATTAATAAACGCTGTTCAACAGTTTTCCAAAGCGTTCACCCATGTACAGAGATGGCAGTGTGAGTTTGAGTCTCTACCTGCTCACAAACACTGGTCTTACAGGACTTGCTCTGTTCTGTTTTGGCCAGTCTGACGCGTGTCTAATGGCCCCTCTCCTCCGTGATCGTCTGCACCTCCCCGAGGACTAAGCTATCAAGCCCCTTTCATGCGTGATGAGCCCTCTGGCTGAGCCCTTTCACCCAGTGCCTGTTCAGCCTTCCACTCACTTTCCTTCCCGTTGCCTCTCTTTTATTGATTTGTAGACGTTAACAGTCCACTCCACTGGCCTTATTCTCTGTCTCTATCGTCTGCCTTTTACTCATTCAATGATGTTTTCTGATGCACGAACTGCTAAAGGGACAGTCTGACTCAGCAGTGTTTTCCTTTATCGCTGGATGTGCTTTTGTTCATGTTCAAGAAATCCTTCCCTCACTTGAAAGTGATCAAAATACTCTCCTACATTATTTTCCAGAAGCTTGCTGTCTTTCAAGGTTATGTTTTTAAGGAGAGGGAATGTTACTTTTTTTCCTTTCTGTAAATACGTACACACATCTTGAAACACAGAAGGCAGAAGAATGAAAAGAAATGTCTGTGCTCTACACACACTGGACAGCAACGGTGAAAATCAGAGTGTGGTCGAAGCTATTGCATAAGCTACAGTTCAGGCACATTTGAAAAGCAAAGTGGAAATATGTGAAGAAGTAGAGAGCTCTCAGTATTTTACAAAAAGAGCAGTGGAACAAGTTCCTTTAGAAATAGAAAAACCAGTCAGCGTATCACCAAGATAATCTCTAGGCAACCAAAATCTTGTCAACTTAAAGCTTGCCTTACTTTAGAAAAGCTGAGTGCTTTGCTTATCAAAATTGAACACCCTGGGCTTCCCTGGTGGCGCAGTGGTTGAGAGTCCGCCTGCCGATGCAGGGGACAGGGTTCGTGCCCCGGTCCGGGAGGATCCCACATGCCGCGGAGCGGCTGGGCGCGTGAGCCATGGCCGCTGAGCCTGCGCGTCCGGAGCCTGTGCTCCACAACGGGAGAGGCCACAACAGTGAGAGGCCCGCGTACCGCCAAAAAAAAAAAAAAAAAAAAAAAAAAAAAAAAAAAAAAAAAATTGAACACCCTGACAAGTGTGCCTGTACTTGTGGGGAAAAATGCTTTTCAAAACATATGTATATGTGTATATATAGATATATATACTTATGTATGCATACACACACACACACACACACACACACGCTTTGGTCTATTATCAAAGCTTCTACTAAGATTTTTTTTGCCCTTGTTATACAAAAGAGGGAGGTGGACCAGAAAAAGAAGCTGGCACTGATTCCCATGATTTCTGTCCACATCCACATCCACATTGTGTCTAAAGGCGTCCAAGTTGGCTTCATCCTCATGTGAACCCTGAGGCAAGGATTTGTTTGCAAACAGGTCACTTGGTCGAGGATCCCAAGAAGTTCCTGAAGGGGGGAGCGGATGTGAGATGGGACAGGGGACCCAGCTGATAAGAGGGTGCCTTAACCAGAAAGTCAGATGGGCCACTGGAGCTGCTTCCCCAGGGATTTGGGAATCGGTGTGGAACATGCATCTCAGGGTCATCTGCTCCAAGGGACGGGGGACTGGGGCATCCACCCACCAGGGCCGTCGGCCTGCGAGGGAGGGCTGCGGGGGAGGCGTGATCCTCCCGCACTTTCTGCTTCCTGGGACAGCGCTGACTCTGCTGCCAGGGAACGTCCTCCGACGCTGGCATCCTTGGTGGGGATGGTGGCTCCTGAGTGTCTACTAGAGGAAAGACTCTGTATGAGGACTGTCCATCCCCTGGAGCTCCTCTGTGGTGGACAGACAGGGGCAGGTCAGAAACTTCCCCACCAAGAGAGGATCACGGGTGCTGTGCTTTTCAGAGAGATTTCTGCTGGGCTGTAAGTTTTGTCAGATCTCATGAGACAAAGGACCCCTCAGAGCAGCCTCCAGACAGACTCCCTGGCTGGGCTTCTGTGGTCTCAGCTGGGTGATCACAGGTAAAACCCGAGAGATCCAGGGCCTCCCCTGGGTGCGCGCCTCCAGCAGAACCCTACATGATGACAAAACAAACTACCGTCCACGTGCCAACGGGATTAACGTGAAAGACAGAATGTTTGAGTGAAAGAAAAGGGACAGTAAATGACTCAATTTATATTAGGTTCATAGACACCAGTCTATGGGGATGGAAGTCAGAATCACTTTAAGAGAGAAGGGCTGTGGAGAGGACTGTGGCCCTTCATTGATTTGTTGAATACATATATTTAGCAAGAAAACAAAGGAGTAAGAATAAAGCCAAAAAACCAAGTGTTTCTGTAGCAAGGTCACGACTTCTCGCCCCCCACCCCAACCCAGCGCCTGCTGCTTCCAAGAAAAAGCTGCTGGCGGGGAGGGCACGACCCAGGGACCCAGCCCCAAAGACCTCACGGCTCTGTCCTCCTAGAACAGGACCACTCACGCCCCGGGAGTCTGCTGTGAATCGGGTAAAATGAGAGGATCCCACCAGCGAATCCCCACGACTCAGTTCATATCCTGGATCCGGCTGCTACGAATCCCCTCGGTCCTCTCTATCTGCAGGGGGAACACTTTCACCCCAGAATCGAGGCCGGCCTTGAGATTTGCTTTGACCAACAGAGTCTCTGGGCATCAGTCTTAGGCCTGGCAGCAGTCACATCCACACTGTGTGGGGAACCCAACCCCTGTGCCATCAGGAAGCCTTGACTGGACAATTGGACCATGGGGCCTTTGGAGAAACAGACCCGGGAAGGACAGGGAAGGGGGAGGCATGGAGTCTTCTCGGACCTTCAGCCAACTGAATGCAGCCAAGGGAGTGGTCCCAGACTGTGCCACAAGGAGGGGGCACCACCCTGCCCCGCTCGAGTCCCTGACCCACAGAATTGGGAGGAATAACCAGCTTTTGCAGTGTTGAGCCACTGAGTTCTGTAGTAGATGGTGGTACAGACCAAGGTAAGGGAAACGCTGGCAAAACCTAGAGGCAGAGCATATGCCCACGTCCTTCATCACACACGTCACTGTGGTTTGTACTCTTCCCAGTTTGTTCTTGGTGTCAAGAACCCCTGTCAGGCCCGCCCTTTCCCGGCACTCTCCCTCCGGCTCTCAGCTAACTCACCCCGGGTTCTGCCTCAGCTCTGAATGGGACACACTGTGCCTGGCGGGTGGTCGGACAGTGTCCTCAGATTTCCTCTGCTGAGTGCGTCTGGCCCTCCACGACTGCCCCCCACCACCCTGAAAGGAGGGCCAGGGGAGGGCATGGTGAAGCCCTGTTTCCTTACCCCCTGCCTCTCTAGGGCCACACGCTGCTAGCCCGGTGACGCCAGTGCAGGCTCATAGTGGGTGTGGTGGGTTAGACGTCTATCCAACTAAAACCTAGATGCTGTTTCAACAAAGACACACAGAAGAGTTCCTTGCATATAGTTTTTGGTATATAAACATGGAAAGCGTCAAAATTAAACTTTTCCCTCACTACACCAAATAATCCGCCCTGATCTGCCTGGCTCTCTCTATGAAGCTATGTTTATGCTTCCAGAATTTTCATCCTCATCATGGGTTGTTCCTGTGACGCTTGCAGACGCAGTGCTCACGGGGTCGGCGGGCCAGTAGTTGCCGCTGGTGGTTGGAGGATCGCCCCTACGACCTTCCCTCTCAGTGGGACCTGGAGCCTCTGACAGTCCCTGGCCTTGGTTTTCATTGACATATTGACTTTCGTATTTTCTTCTTGCTGCCTTTAATTTCTCTCTCTTTAGATCAAATCTAGACCCAGTGCACAGTTGCTTGGAGACGGTATTTCATAATGTTGACTTGCTTACTGGATGGAGACACCCCACTGCTGGGCTTGACTTCATGGCTGTTTGTGGGATGCGGGGTATGGGGCGAGAAGCGACTGGATCCTCTGCATCTGTGCTTTGTCGTCGGTAAGATGCGGGACGTGACAGTACCTGTGTTTTCAGGGTTAAATGTGCTAATGGGATGAGGTGCCTCGCACAGAATGAGATCACACCGATTATTCTGCATCATGACCGATACCACTGTAGCTTCCATTTCTGTCTACACATTACGACTCAGCTTATGGCGGTGAGGGTCCACCCACCGAGCTTTGATCCGCGGGGACAGAGGGGACCACGATATTGGAAATGTCAGCTACTTTTTTTCAGGAAGAGAGAAAGATAGTGTTCAGCAGGGTTTAATCAAAATCATGACCTTTCAGAGCTCCTGACTGCCCCATCCTTAGGATGAAGCGATGTTCAGAGTTGCTCTTCTGTGGTGGGGGCTTCTGGCACTGGGAGATGCTGTGATTGATACCCACGGAGGCTGCAGGAACTATGGTTGTATCTGTGGACGAGGCAGTGATGTCCTGGGGACAATGCGGGCTCCTGTCCCCCTTGGCGTCAAGACTGTAGCCTTGGACATACCATGAGGAGGTGTGATTGGTGGGCATCTGAGGTCTTGAGTCACAGGAAAATGCCCTGTGCCATTGCGTACCTCCCTCTGTTCGATCCTAAGCACTTTAGCTGGAAATCTACCCAGAGACACCACAGGCTAAACCTGACCCACATCTGAGCCGTGTGTCCTGAGCCATGATCACCTTGCACAAGTCATAGCTACCCAGGAAAATCAGGCTGTTGAACCAAATTATGTTCAGTCTCCAAACAGTTGTTTAACTATTAGAATCAAGTGTTCACACGTTGGTAACAAAGATTTGGAAACAAGGGACTGTAATTTCATCTCTTCCTCAAGCACGATTCATGAGGATTTTTTTAGAATAAGATACCCCCCTTGACTCCTGCAAAACAAATTAGAAGACAAACACCACATCAGCCTCACCACACTTGATCTAGACTCTGCCTCTTCTCTGAGTGGATGTTAGCGGATTAATGAGGTGATGTTCTTTAAAGAACACAAAGTCCCGTGCATTAAAGATGCAACCAAAATGTAGATTTTTTTCAAATCAATCTTGGGGGATACGCTGTAGGGCCAGCATATTAGAGCGGTGCTGTACAGTAGAAATCTAAAACAAGCTACATGCGTAACTTTAAATTTTCCAGCAGCTACATTAAAAGAAGTAAAAAAAAAAAAAAAGTGAAATTGATTTTAATAATATTAACACAACATATCCCAAACCTTTTTATTTCAACCTGTAACAGATGCACAAATGTTAGCAAGGTATTGTGCATCCTTTTTTCATAGTAAGTCTTTGAAGTCCAGTGTGTGTCTACACGGCAGACCCTCTAATTGCGGACTCTCCGCGTTCTGGGAGCTCAATAATCACGTGTGGCTCGTGGCCGTGCGGTGGGCAGAGCAGATTCAAAGGAGGAAAGTGAGGGTGGGGGTCTCAGCCCCTCCCCAGTGACTTCTAGGGGTACTGTGCCCTCAGCTTCTCCAGCCCCTGCATCTCTGCTCCCCCTTCTGGAGCGTTCTGCCTTCCCCTGGCACCCCCAGTCCCCTGACAAGCCCCTCTTCTCCCCCCAAGTCCTAATCAAGTGTCAGCAGCCCTGGGTAGAGCTTCACACCCGGGCCTCCTCCAGACACAGTTAATTCAGAGTTCTGTTTGTGCGCTCAGCACTCCTTTTATAATAATTTGTCTTCAGGGTTTTCCCCCCCGCCGTGCAGTGCACGTCCTGAAGGCTGGGCTGTATATTCTGTGAGTAGAAACACTGGCGTAGCCCAGGTGCTGAATCAGTGGCTCCAGATCTCAATTTTAAGCTCAGGCCTTGGGAGGCTCCCAGGGCTGCCCTCTGCCTTCCTGCTCTCTCTCTGCAAAGGCGCTGGAAGGGCCGTGTGAGATGTCCGTGGTCTCCGATGTGACATAACCATGTCGATAAATCCTAATGATTAGTGATAAAATATTAATACACCTTTGCTTTCTTATGTATTATCTTTTCCCACCTTGGAAATGACCTGCTAATTAGAGCCCAATGGCCAATTAACTAGGAAAGAGCATGAATTTGTCTGAAAACAAATGTATCTTTCAGAAAGCATGAGCAGATTCTGTCCAAAAAGAAGAAAAGACAGGATGTACATAGAAGGTTGTCTTATTTTGAATACGGGAGAGTCAAGGAGGTAGAACATGATGGAGTTGGTACAGGTTATTATCGGGGTTCTAGCACTCATGTCCGGCAGTAGGTTCCCAGGATTTATTATGTTACTTAGAATAAGTAACAAATGGTTCATTGAATAAATAAACATAAAACAGCCTGTATCCAAATCCACTCACCAGGGAACTCACAGTGCTGGCCTGTTGGCTTTGACACTTTTCCACACTGACACCCTGTTGGTGGACCACCTTGTCCTTGTGTTGAATTAGTTCTGCCTGTACCCTGCTGCTTTTCTTCTCATCGCAAGTATTTTTTCTCTTTATTCATTGTTTTTCCTTCTGTGTCCTAGCTTTCCAGTACCATTCCTTCTCCAGTTTTCACAATTCTTAAATCCTCCATCCTTCTTGAGTTCTTGTGGCTGGACTAATAATAAAATTGACACAAGACTAATGTATCCCATTAATATGGGGAAAAAAAGAAGCAAATTTTTTTATTGGAGTATAATTGCTTTACAATGTTGTGTTAATTTCTGCTGTACAATGAAGTGAATCAGCTCTATGTATACCTATACCTCCCTCTTGGACCTCTCTCCCACCCCTCTAGGTGGTCACAGAGCCCCGAGCTGAGCTCCCTGTGCTATACAGCAGCTTCCCACTAGCTATCTATATTACACATGGTAGTGTATTTATGTCAAACATAATCTCCCAATTCGTGCCACTCCACCTTCCCCCGTCCGAGTCCACATGTCTGTTCTCTACGTCTACGTCTCTATTCCTGCTCTGCACATAGGTTTATCTGTACCATTTTTCTAGATTCCACATATATGCATTAATATACAATGTTTGGTTTTCTCTTTCTGGTTTACTTCACTCTGTATGACAGACTCTAGGTCCATCCAAATCTCTACAAGTGACCCAATTTCATTCCTTTTTATGTCTGAGCAATATTCCATTCTATATATGTACCATTCATGTGCAGGAAGCTCTCATAGAAATGGGACCTAAGAAGTGGCCAAAGCAGGCAGCTTTTATACTTTTTAGGCAAAGAAACAATACATTTGTGAGGAATTGACAGGACAAAGACACAGGTTTTGGTGTCCGAATAGTGAAGAATTGAAACAGAGCTTGGGTTTGGGGCAGTGAATGAACAAGGTTATTTATACAGCTTCTCTGCCTGGGGTCCCTGTCTCTGGGGATAAGGGTGTCCTTCTACCTCCTTGTAGAGGGAGGACACCTTTCACACGAGAGATCCATTTCCTGCTTCAAGGGGACGGAGAAGAGGTCAACGCATCCCTCTTGCATTGGCCGTTTCTTAAATAACTTTAATTTAAAATATTCAATATGCCATCGAGATATAGTTGGGGGTGACCTCCCCAGGGCCCCACCAGCATCAATGGGCCTATTTCACTGCCTGGGAATCTGAGGCCCAGACATGCAGTGGGCGAGGGCCATGGACTGAGCACCGGGCACTGGGACCCCTCAGTCCCACCTGGTCACCTCCCTGAGAGGCTGAGGCTGGGTTGGGTTGCAGGCAGCGGTGGCCACCCAGCACCATGAGCATCATCGGCGGGCATCACGGCCCATCTGTTGGAGGAAGCCTGCATGCTGACACCACACATGCCATCTTGGAGTAATGAATGGGTGGGTGACATCTCAGGGCAGAGGTCACAGCCCAAGAAGAGGGGAGTTTCTCTCCCAGGCAGAAAGAAAAGGCCCTAGCTTTGCATCTGCTTTCAGTTTTCCCCAGAGGAAACGGTTGCTTTATTTTTAAACTGTATCCTCTGTGCATTAAAACTTTCTCTTCGGGGGTCATGTTTTTCCCCTTCATCTTCTTCGGTGATTTTTGGCTTTTAGCTGTATGAAGGCTCTGTGGCTCATGGTGGGGGCATCCTGCAGCCTGGCCCGTGGCCCCCCTCCTGAACCGCATCCTGCCCCCTCCTGAGTCCAAGGGCCTGGTACCCGACTGGCCCCGGGCAGTACTGCTGGGAGGTCTGCTCAGAACCTCACCACCCCCAGGAGCCTGCCTCTCCCCGGGGCTCCCTGGGAGGCATGGGCTCTGAGCAGAAAGGTTGTTTGCTTTCAACTGAGAGAGTAAAGCACTGGTTGGAAACAATCTCATCACCTCTTTAAAACCAAGGACGCAACACTGAAGTTCTTTACCATGTGCACAAAACTAACCCAGAACGCTCCCAGCGGTCCACTTGGAACGCTCCCAGCGGTCCACTTGGAACGCTCCCAGCGGTCCACTTGGAAAGCACATTCTCTAAACTGCTTTAATGGGAAAAAGTACACCAGTTCCAAGACTACTTAGAACTTTCACTTAAATAATGATTTACAGAGCTTTTAAGTTAACCTTACAAAATTCTTCTAAGGTTCGGGGAACTTCTTTCCTTTCAAGATAGCTTTTGGTATCCATGGTGTTCAGGGCAGGCCACCCTCACATATGCCACATTGGCATGTTGATTATTTTGAATTAAAGTTACTTTAGAAGCAGCCGGTACAAGAAGGGCACACTGACCCTCCTCTGTCCCCCTGAAAGTAGGAAATAAATCTCCCAGGTGAAAGGTGGTCTCCCTGTACCAGAGAAATATCTTTGTCACCAGAGACGGGGAACACAGCGCTGAAAAGGGTGTGTAAACAAACCAATATTTCTTCATTCATTTACTGCCCCAGCCCAAACTTCTTTGTCTTGTCAATCCCTCACAAATTTATTGTTTCTTGGTCTAAAAGGTATTAAAACGGTCTGCTTTGGTCATGTCTTTGAGTCTCATGTTTTTATGAATTCCCATACATACCAAATTAAAATTTGATCCTCTCCTGCTTATCTGTCTCATGTCAATTTAGTTATTAGAGCAGCCAGAAGAGCCTAGAAGAGTAGAGGAAAAAAAGGTCCCCCCCTACACACACAGTACCTTATGTCTTGAAATTTCCATTAGTCTTCACTTTATGTAGCCCTTCAATATTAATCCCCCCCTTTTCTAACATCTTTATGGGCGTATAATTGCTTTACAATGTTGTATTAGTTTCTGCTTTATAACAAAGTGAATCAGCTATATGTATACATATAGCCCATA
Organism: Phocoena sinus; assembly: GCF_008692025.1. NCBI lineage: Eukaryota > Metazoa > Chordata > Mammalia > Artiodactyla > Phocoenidae > Phocoena > Phocoena sinus. The sequence goes on from NC_045777.1 coordinate 43,803,291, forward strand.
TCCTCTCCCTCTTGCGTCTCCCTCGCACCCTCCCTATCCCACCCCTCTAGGTGGTCACAAAGCACCGAGCTGATCTCCCTGTGCGATGAAGCTGCTTCCCACTAGCTATCTATTTTACAATATCCAGGACACGGAAGCAACTTAAGTGTCCATTGACAGATGAATGGATAAAGAAGATGTGGCACATATATACTCAGCCATAAAAAGAAACGAAATTGAGTTACTCGTAGAGAGGTGGATGGACATAGAGTCTGTCATACAGAGTGAAATAAGTCAGAAAGAGAAAAACAAATACCATATGCTAACAAGTATATATGGAATCCCCGTTTTTAATTAATAAACTCTTAATTTTGAACTAGTTTTAAATTTACAAAAAAATTGCAAAGGTAGTACAGAGGGTTCCCTAAACCTCTCATCTAGTTTCTACTGTTATGAGCAACTTATATTAGCATGTTATATTTGTTCATTAATGGACCAATATTGATATATCAATATTAGTCACTAAAGTCCATCCTTCCTTCAGACGCCTTTTGTGTTTCAGGATCCCATCAAGGACAGCGTTGCATGTGGTCCTCATGTCTCCTTATGCCCCTCTTGTCCATGACAGTTTCTCAGAATTTACTTGCTTTTGATGACCCTGACAGTTTTGAGGCCCACTGGCTGGATATTTTCTGGAATGTCTCTATTGGGACTTACCTGTTTTTCTCATGGTTGGACGAGGGTTCCGGGTTTTGGGCGGGGGGACCACGTTGCATCATATCAAGGGTACATGCCATCGTGGAGAATCCATTCTTCTTGCCTTTTCCAGCTTTTAGAGGATGACTGCACCCTTGGCTGTGGCCCCTTCTGTCTTCAAAGCTACCGATGGCTGGTTGAGTCTTTCTCATACTGAGTCTCTCTGACACTGACTCTTCCCCCTTCTGCCTCCATCTTCTATTTATAAGGACTTGTCATTGCCTTGGGCCCATCTGGATAATCCACAATAATCACCTCATCTCAAGGTCATCTGATTAGCAAATTTAATTCCACCTGCAACCTTAACTCTCCCAGGCATACAATTACACACTCACAGGTTCCTGGGATTAGGACGTGGACATCTTTGGGGGACCATTTATCTGCCTACTTCAAACCCCCAAATCTGGATGCTATGTGTGCCCATTACTGTTGGAGTATCTCAGGCCATCTCAGCAGAAAGAGCAAGGAAATATACGTGTGTATATATCAACCTGCACATGGACATATATCTGTAAAGTTATATACATAAATATATGTATATCCATCTGTAACTACACTAAGTTAAACGTAAATTCCTATTGATGTTTCTAACTCCAATCCATTTTCACGTGGATCCTTCCAGATCTAGATTGTCTGTAACCTTCCCCGCCAATAGTGAGATACCCGGCTCCCACCCTCTGCTTTCATTTTGCCTAATTGTTCGTTTCTGGTGTAGGTGGATGATGGGTTCAGACCTGTTTACCTGTGCCCCTGCTGGAAACTGTTTTATAAGTTAGAGTATGAAGCTCATGTGCATGTCGTTTTGCCTTTAGTCCTACGGGCTACGCTCACTTCTAAAATTACTTAGGTCAGCACTTTGATACCCTACTCCTTTCAGTAAGGTTATTTCATATATTTGCAATAAAGTTTTTTTGTTTGTTTGTTTGGTCCTTGTCGGAATTCCATTCTGGGATTCCAGCCCCTTTGAATATAAAGGATTTAAATAGGAAGGTAGGATGAAGAAGGAGAATACAAGCATCCATGAGCATAGGGGACAGGGTATTAGTGAAAATAACCCAACTGCCCAGAAATTCTCGCGCCAAGTGTGCCCAGTGTCATCTTGATAGCTCAACTCACTCCTAGCCATCCTTCAAAGCCCCCTGTGAAACTGTGTGTTTCCCTAAATGCCTTAATCTTTTCCTTTCCAGGCTGAACAAAATCATGGGGTTCCAGCAGTGAGACTGCTCTATTTTTAAATCTATGATAAATAGGTATCCACACTGCTGGTCTCCATAAATTAATCCCATGTGTTTCCTTAGTGCTTCAAGCTTGTTTGTCTTGCAGATCTTAACAGAACTCTTCACATGCCTGTGTGTCCTGTTCTCCCAAGAGCAACCGGAGGTCATCTTCTTTCTTGTAGATGTATATAGGTCTGCAGGTCTTGGAAAAATTCGTGCCCAAGAAAAGGATGCTGAAAAACAATGAATCAAAGAAAGAACACCTGCTGTTCCCTCTGTAGGTCCACCAAGTCCCCCCTCCTCCCACTTTACCATTTGTGGGGTCAGTCCTGGTCCTTACCTAGTACAGATGGCTGGTCCATCCACCTGTGCACCCTGGAAGAGGTGACTTCCAGAGGAAATGGCCAGTTTCTAGCCATTTGTTTTGGGTCAAGGTGGGGAAACATTCTTCTCTTCCCATAAACAGAATTATGGTATCGCTTTCCTGTTGGCTAGAAACCTATTCATTTTTCAGAGCGAAGTTCAAGTTTCATGGGTTTTGTGATGTTTCCTCACATGCTAGTTTCCATTCATATTGCCCATCTCTTGATTCTTACACTATGGGCTGGCTGTCTGGGCTGATACTTGGATCTTTTAAATGTATTTCATCGTGCTGGTCACATTTCCATGTGCTCACCTCCTCAAAATTACAGTAACTACCAGAGGTGGGATCCATTTATCCTCCCTCTTGTGCTTATCATGACACCTTACATGCAGTAAGTGGTCAGCGGATTCAAGAAGATTGAGAATTGAAAGTGACCTCCTACACGCAGTAAGTGGTCAGCGGATTCAAAAAGATTGAGAATTGAAAGTGACCTCCTACATGCAGTAAGTGGTCAGAGGATTCAAGAAGATTGAGAATTGAAAGTGACCTCCTACATGCAGTAAGTGGTCAGCGGATTCAGGAAGACTGAGAATTGAAAGTGACCTCCTACATGCAGTAAGTGGTCAGCGGATTCAGGAAGATTGAGAATTGAAAGTGACCTCCTGAGATTAATTCATCATCCAGGGTAAGAGTCTCCTTGTATGAAGGGCACACACCTGTGGTCTCCCCCAACATGAGAGAGACTTACCGCTATTCATCACTCCACAGCAGAGAAAACCAAACACGTGAATGCTCACACCTTCAGAGGTATTAGGTAAGCCAGGGTCTCCTCTGGGCTTTCCCAACAGCAGACCTGCTATATATTTCTTGGCGCAGGTACTTTATGTGAGAGGTGATCCCAGGAAGCACAGTGAGGAAGAGGAGGGAAGAACAGACAGGAAGTCAACGAAGGTGCGTCACTGAGCTGGTGATGTTGCAGGCAACGGCATCTCCGTCTCACTAGAGACCTCCGAGGAACATCGTGGAATTCACCTGGGAGCCGTCACCGTAAGGGGATTTATCCACTGACTCCTGACCCTCACGGGCATGCTTATCCCTGGGGACATTAACCACTGCTATCCCAGCACCACTCCACATGCACTCCCACTGCACTCCCAGCTGCACCTGTGGGTGGGCTGAGGGGCTTCTCGGCTTTGGAGAGGACCCTGAGGCTGGAGAGCAGAGAGCCCTGAGCCCCTTGAGGTGGGACCCAGCATGTGCACAGAGCTACCCGGAGCAGCCACACTGATTCAGGTGGTCTAAGGGGTGGGGCGGGGGAGGCATGAACGTGCTTATTTCACGAAGCATTGCTTGAGCTTCAGAAAAACAGGGTAAGACACAAAACGATGACTTACGCCATTCACCTAAGTCTCAACTGAGAGGAGTCTTAGATTAGATTTTCGTTCTTGACATTTTATCCTAAGCATGAGTCTGCTGTGTGTGTTTTTCTGACTGAGTTTTGTAAAATTGGATTACTGCAGCTCCACTCAACAGGCTGCTCTGGCTGCAGTCCACACAGGGATGCAAACTCAGGAGTTAGAGCATCTGCCAAAGCCCATTTTTGTAGCTGGTGAGGGTTTCTGTTTGAACCAGCAGAGCACTAATTCGCAGATTCCAGCAAAAGGAGTGTTGGAGGATTTGTCATTTAAGACCTACTCACCCATGCTGGGAGGGCCCCGGGGCACATCTCTCACCATGACTATGAGAAATAAACTTGTGTGGGCCCCGCATCCTTAAAGAGCTCTGTGATCATTCTTCTTCTCTGTAGGTCAGAACTCACAGTGGGAAAGACAGGCACTGGACTGTGATACCTACATGCAACGGGATTAACTGGATCCCGGGTGGAAGGGCCCAGTGGGGGGACCAACCACCAGAGGCCAGGTGTGGTCACCATGACGACACCATGAGGACAGTCTGACTCAACTGACCTCTAGTGCTGAAGAGTTAATCTTTGTGTTCACTGAATAAATATTCTCAGCGGCTGGCAGAATCCCCGTACTTATGTCCTGACATGTGGAGTGAGGGCTATTATGGTGGAAAAGGCCAAGTGGAACCCACTAGAACTTTCTCTACCCAGAAAATGATAAAATAAAAGCCATACTGCATTCCTGGAGGGACCCCAGGGATTCGCACCACCATCAAGAACTTGACAGATGCAGGGCGGTGCTTCCCACCACACCACCCTTCAATTCACCTGCTCAGTCTGTGTAGGAGAGAAACGGGCCTTGGAGAACGACAGTGGATTACTTGAATCTTAACCAGGTGGTGACCCCAGTGGCAGCTGCTGTGGATGTGGGTCCACTGATGGAGAAATCAACACTTCCTGGTAACTAATGCACAGCTGTTGATCTGGGAAGCGCTGATGCCCTGCAGGCTCCGGGGGCGTAGGTGAGGGCTCCTCTGTTCTCACCCCACCTTGTCGCCGATCCCTGATGTCCCCTCTGGTCCAATGGCACAGAAACACCGCCCGGGGAAGTGGAGGAGTTGAGGGGCACGGTGGCGGTCAGCCAGGCTCTGCACCAGCCACAACTTCTGGCTGGCAGTGCCACCCCCAGCCCCTGTGGTGCATGCTCTACGCTGGGATGAGCACCTGTTTTCCACAGCAGTAACTGGCTGGACACCCACCCCTTCTTTTCATCCTGCTCTTCCCCGACTCCCTTTCCCACCTTATGTTTCTGTTACCGATGTTTCCTTGGCTCCCAAATAAACAGTCAGCACTGGGGTCCTGTCTCGGGTTTGCTTCCACGGCACCTGCATGAAGGCAGGCAGGCTGTGGAGAGGGAGGTGATGGGATGAGGCATCCTGTGTCCACCAGAGACGGGCCGAGGTCCACAGAGCAGGGATGTTCCCCCTGATTGTGACAGCACCACAGTGACAGCAGTGCCATCTGTGTGAGGTTATACCTTCCGGGTCTTGCTACACTGAACCCCCATGACAATGCAGTGTGGTGAGTATTTTTGCTGTATTTGCAGGGCCTCCATAACTGAGTCCACAGTCCAAGTGACATGTTTTGGGAATGTTGTTAAAATCAGACACATGGCAGGATCCATATCTACACCCACAAGACAGCAGTGAAGATTTTGTTACACCCGTTTACACCCTCCTTCTCTCCAGATATATGAGTCAATACACAGCTGTCCCTCAAAGATGGCACTCACTGTGGACACTGGAGGAAAGGACAGCTCGGGCCATCCTCCTCCCGGATCAGTGCTCTCACCCTCTGTTTCTACAACTTTCAATTTGGGTCAGCTTTGACTGCAGGGAAAGGTGGTCTGCAGGGAGAGGTGGTTAAGTCTGCTCGATCAGAGATGCCGAATGAGACATTTTCCATGACTGATCCGAAGGAAAATTAGAACACTTCCTCCGCTCATTCTAGGATTGGTGGAAGGTAGTATGTTGGAAGGTGAAGACGTAAAGAACTTGAACTTCCAGAGGACCGCAGGGGCCCCCAGGATGTGATGAGAGAAATCAGCTGCTTTTGGGTCTTTCCCCAGATGGTAGATGCATAACTGTTGTGGACAGAAGTGATGCCCGAGACTTTTGGACCAAAATGTGCAGGAGCTGCTGGGTAGACTTCCGCTCTCTCCTGCCCGGTGACCCTGGATGCCACCCGTCTACGTGGAGGGAGTCGTAGGATGGAAGACAATCTCACTTGCCTGACTCAGACTCTGAGCGAAGGAGAGAAAAACCTGTGGCCCCACTAAGCTATTGCGGTGCAAGCCCTGCTGCCTCCTGCAGCGTGAGTTAGAGTACACTAACCAGCAAAACGGCACTCTGCCGAAATATGGGGTAACAAAAGGCATAAGACACAAGGTCCTTGCCACCAGGAAATTCACTTCGTGATCTACAGCACTGTCCTCAGTCTCCAGTTCCTGAACTAGCAGCATCAGCATCGCCCAGGAAAGCATTAGACCTGTTTCCAAGCTCCACCCCAGACCCGTAGGTTCACACATGCGGGAGGCAGGGCAAGTGTGTGCGCTTAAACCCGCCTTCCTGGGGACTCCGATGTAGGCCAGTTCAGGAACCGCTCATCTAAAAGACGCCACATGTACAGCACGTCAGAAGCTTTTCCAGGACCTGTATTTGTAATAAATACCTCAGGACACCAAGGGCTTTCTGACTGAATTCACTGGCCCTTCTGCGGATGCATTTTCCTCTAACCTCCAGCACTTTCGAATGAAGAACTCCATCCAGCTGCTGCCTGTCTCTAAAAAGCCTCCTTAGCTGATCCTGGGACGAACCCTAGACCAAAGGGGACACGTCTAGTCCCCCTTCCGTATAGCACATACGGAAGGTAGTTATGTACTTGAGGGCCTTTCCTGGGTTCTCACTACTGGGTTCCCCACTTTGGATTCGATTAATTCGATTAATTAGCTAGAGCTGCTCACAGAGCTCAGGAAACCAGTTTATTCCCTAGGTTACCAATTTATTACAAAGATATTAAAGGGTGCAAATCAACAGTCAGATGAAGAGATACATAGACTGAGGTCCTGAACCGAGGAGCTTCTGTCCCCGTGGAGTTTGGGGCCCAGCATGGTGCCACGTGGAAGTATTCTGGTTCCCCAACCTGGAAGCTCCCCAAACCCGATCGTTTTGGGTTGTTATGGTGGCTTCCTTGCAGAGGCATGATCGATTAAATAATTGGCCATTGGTGATTGATTCAACCTCTAGCCCCTCTCCCCTCCCTGGAAATCAGGGCGTGAGACTAAAGTTCCAGCAGCCCCCATGCTTAGGTGGGAGCCAGAAGGCACCTCATTAACATAACAAAAGACACCTTTAAACCTCTCAACACTTAGGAAATTCCAAGGGTCTGTGGAGCCAGAAATGAGGATGAAGACCAAATATGTATTTCTTGTAATAAAGAAAAATATCTCAGCCATATTTTAGAAGGAGGTACATCCTTTCCCAGGGGAACCTATAATTTATTCCCACACATTGGGTGTTTGGAGTCAAAGTTTAGAAATGACACAAAAGACACACGGGAAGATGCACATGTTGCCTCCATACTCAGCAAACCTCTAACCTCCTGGATGTGATAAGGAGGTAAGATCACTAGGCAAGTGAAGCCTCTGCCTGACAAAGGGTCCACTGAGCCCAATATGTCCTTTGAGTTTTGATTTTTTTCCCTTGAAATGTTTGTTTCTCATAAAGCACAATAGTACTAATGGCTATTGCATGTTGAAGAAATAACTGTATCTTTGAAAATCAAAGCAAACCTTCAAATGCCCAAGGTCTTGTTTGGAGTGAGGGATGCTAGGCAGGGTTACACAGACTTGTTCCAACCACCTGTCACCAACTGAACAATTACAAGAGCTCAGTGTCTAGCTTGAGTCTTTGTCTTTAAGAAAGAACATGGTGTGGGGAAGAGGTGGGCATCGTAGAGAGGATTAAGAGAGGAACTGACCAAGTGATTAAAAGGAGAGTCTGGCAATTACAGGGAGAGGTTAATGGAGTTGAGGTCGCTTCTCCAGCAGAACGTGTCTGGGAGGTAGGTTAGTGAAGGCCATTAAGTGTCATGATGAGGGCTCTTCACAGCCGTTTCCTTTCTCCCCAGAGGTACCAACAATGAGAAATGCACTGGCATTGTAATAGCAGCAACGAAAATGTTCCATTAGAAAGATAAAAAAGAATTTCTGGACAATGAAAGGGGTTTAATCATTCTACAGCCTCCAAAGGAAAGGCTCTAGACCTTGGAGAGAGAACGACCCATTCTGGACACTGGGGTTGACAACATCCAGCTCCTGACACGTCCCCGAAGCCACCTGGTGCAGAGCAGACTCGGGTCACTCCCGACAGGCTGGCCTCTTGACTGGAGGGCTTCACACTCCTGAGTCTCAATCAATGATCGCTGGGTACAGAGACATCACCTGGACCAGCTACGGGCTCTGCTGGTTACCTCGCCCACCTGTGCCAAACTTCTGTCTCCTGGTCCCCAACCTCCGCCCCACCACTGGCCTTCCCGGCAACACTTCCTAACCAGTTACATTCATGTGAACCCTCATCTCAGTGTCTGCCTCCAGGAAATCCAACCTATGACAAAGTATCAATTAATTTCTGCTGCATAACAAACAATCCTATAGTTAGTGGCTCAGAACAGCTGCTGTTTACTGAAGTCATGATTCTGCAGCTTGGTGATTTGTGCTGGGCTCAGCTGGAATGTTCTTCTGGTCTGGGAGACCGCAAAATGGCCAGGATACTTTGTATCTCTTCCCATTAATAAGTGGAATCTATTTTCCTACACTTTGAGTCTGGGCTTCTCTTGTACTTTGGACAACAGCATGGGACAGTTTTAAGCTAAGGCCTAAGTGGCCTTGCAGCTCCTACTTTTTGCCCTTTGAAACTTCCTACTGCATGGATGTGCCGAGCCAGCCTGCAGGAGGATGAGAGACATGCAGGGAGAAAGGCCGGGATAGTTCCTGCCATTCCAGCTAGGTGATCCTACATCATGAGCCCCTACCACCAGACCAGCTGACCACAGATGCATATACAAGCCTCACTGAAGTCCACTGAGCCCAATCCAGCCCAGAACACCCCTGCTGCCCACATTGCCAACTTGCAGAATAACCAGTTAAATAGATGGCCATTGTTTGAGCCACAACATTTATGGTGGCTTGTTATGCAGCAAAGCTGACCGATACAGATGGACAATTTTTTTTATTTATCAATAAAATTTTGTATTTTCTTTTCTTTTTTGAAAAACTTTTATTGGAGTGTAGTTCTTTACAATGTTGTGTTAGTTTATACTGTACAGCAAAGTGAATCTGCTATACATATACATACATCCCCTCCTTTTTGGATTTCTTTCTCATTTAGGTCACCACAGAGCATTGAGTAGAATTCCCTATGCTATATACATTAGGTTCTCATTAGTTATCTATTTTACACATAGTATCAATAGTGTATATATGTCAATCTCAATTCATCCTACCTCCCAATTCATCCTACCTCCCTACTCGCTTGGTATCCATACCTTTGTCCTCTACGTCCGTGTCTCTATTTCTGCTTTGTATATAAAATCATCTATATCAATTTTTTCAGATTCCACATATATGCATTAATATACATTATTTGTTTTTCTTTTCTGACTTACTTCACTCTGTATGACAGTCTCTAGGTCCAACAGATGGACAATTTTAGCTCTTAACTCTCTGGAGGCTGTAGCCTAGATTATCGAATCTCCTGTAGTGCTAACAACTTCTCTGACTCAGCACATATTACTTTTTTTTTTTTTTTGCCTTTCTGGCACCAGAAGTTTGTAGATAGGGTATGGAGAAGATGAAAGTCATCTTGATAAGAGAGGCAGCTCAGACCAGTGGGTTAGGGAAGCCACTCGGTGCCGAGCACTGTGCCCCTCGCTGGGGTCACAGAACCACCCTCTGTCCGCGTGAGTTCATGTGTTTTCACGTGTTCCTTCAATGTGCAGTTAGAGTGCCTGCACTGTGAGCTCCCTGTACATCTTTAGTCTAAAATAGCGTGTCTGACATTTTTCTTGATTTTTTTTCCTGACTCAGGCTTTCCTTTCAGGATTTTGGAAAAGTTCTCCCCAGAAAAACTCACAGACTTTAAAATATTTGCAGACAGTGTAATTTAAAGACTTTTAAACCTCCTTAAAATCTATCTAAGGACTCCATAAATCCTCAGGTTAATATTGTCTGCCCTGGAGGATTTGATGTAGTTAAACAAGAGAAAGCCAAGCCTGGCCTTTAGAACAGCTTTCCACAAATGTACCATTTTCACCAGTTTTCCAAAGGACGTGACTGTGAGGTGAGTAGACTCCCAGCCTGCCGGGAACACGGGGAAGGAGGGAGGGATAGAGCTGACAGGAGGGCAGCTCCTTACTCAGGGGGTTAGAATAAGGGCAGGAGGGGAAGGACCAGCCTAACTCAGAGAGTGGGGATCCCAGGCTGACCTAGCACTGGTCGTCCCAGGACCCACCCTGTGGACACTGGCAGTGCCCTGCCTTCACCCCTTCCACTGCAGTCTCCCCCAAATGCCAACCCCTGCCCCTCTCTGCTCGAGGGTCTCTGGGACTGGCAGCTGGAAGGGCCAGGAGCAAGCAGCCCTCAACCAGCGACTGATGGCGATGAGGGGACAAATGTCCAGACCCCTCCTTCAGGTGGGGAGCTGGGAACACAGGTTTCCTGAAGGATCCCGCAGTGGGAAGCACCCTGGTAACACACCCTTCTCTGCTGGCCAAGCCCTTGGTGGACCAGGCTGGTGGCAGCCCTGTCCTGTGGGCTGAAGTTGAGCGTGGGGTTCCAAGACCCAGCAGGAGATGGGGAAGGGGATGGGGGAGCCGGTCTGCAGTGTCCCCTCTGCCAGGGCCCTCGAGGGGCCTGTGGGAGAGGCAGCAAGGGGATGATGGGGTAAATGAGCACTGGGCAGCAGGAAGGACTCCAGCTCCACGGTGCCCAGATGGGACGGGGTGGAGGTGAGGTTGCAGGGCCTGTTGCTGTGGACGTGGCTGGAGCCTCTGAGAGCAGCAGCTGGGTTTGCTCTCTGGTGTTGCAGGGAGGAGGCTGAGGGCTGCGAGGGGGTCCAGGGCTGGTTCTGAGGGGCGGGGGCTGCAGGGCTGCCTGGGCCGGGGTCCTTCTCCGGAGCAGCTTGCCAGCCCCTGGGGTGGGGATCCGCACCAAGGAGGCACCCCCATTGGAGGCGTTCCAAAGAGGGGGAGTCAGGGAAGGAGGAAGAGAGAGATTATCAGACACCCTCGTGCACCCAGAGTGACAGCAAACCAAGGGAAACTGCAGTCAGAGGGCCCAGGGGGCCGGGAAGGCACCAGGAGTTTGTGCTGTTGTGAGGGGGGCCTTGGTGGGCAGCGGCCTGCTCGTCACGTGGCGAGAGTGACCCTCCACTCAACCCCACCAACTGCACGACTGGAAAACAAACCACCGAAGAACCTGGGAGTGATCCAGACCCTTAATCTACATAAAGAGGAAAAGCCCACAGGCTGACAGTAATGTTTCTTCTCCATAATGATCAGTGTGGTTTTCAGTCTCTCTGGGTGATACAGAGTGACTTTCCTCAGGGGAGTGAGGACCAGACACCAGGATGGTCAGCTGGGATCCGGGGTTTACTGACCAGTATGCACTTTGTTCCTGGATCATCGGCTGTCATCACCATTGTTTTTCCAATCTAATCATACATCTGTGTCGTCCAAGCTGACATTTGCCTAAACCCAGCAATTAGGAAACATCACTTTGCCTCTGATATGATTTCTGTGCATGGTGGGTCCCCCGATATTCACTGAAACGCTGGTGGACGCCCAGATGGACGAGCATTGGTCACGACATTTTCCATCTGAAACTCTGTCCCCCACAGTCACCTTGGTCTCATCCAGGATCCATGAGCAAGCTGTTCATGGACACGAGGGGTTCAGGACTGTGGTACCTCCCTACTCAGGAAACACTGACGGCCGACTGGCCACACCACCACTTCTGCTCAGGCCGTCGGTCAGAGCTCAGGGCCCACATTGGAGGATCCGAGCCTCACATAAACAGCCCACCGAGTTCACAAGCGGTTTGATCAAGCCCCTCCTGCAATCCCCCACGAATGCCTCCTGGCACCGTCTGCTCGCTGCACACAGGACTCCAGCCAGTGGAGATGGAGAAGGTCTGCTTTGGAATCAGCCTGAGCTGAGCTCCGTGTGGGAACTGCCACATTGGGTGAGCTCTTTAAGTCACACAGGATTTGCAGCGTAATAGGAAACGTTTAAGTACTTGCTTCCTAAACTTTTTACAAGAATTAAAAGAGATATCATATGGAAAGGGCTTAGCACATTGCCTCATTCATTTTTTAAGCGGATGATCATAATTCATGAGTGAGTTGTGAAATTAGTTTATTGTGGTCAACAATTTTAAGAAAGTGGCACATCGGATGTACAGAGGCTAAGTGTCTGTAGCAAGTTATATTTCCAGTAATCTCTCCCATCTCGTGTTCTCCTATAGAATGGACCTTCCCGCCACCATCAGGAGGTGAGGTCCGATTCTCCTTCTCCTGAACTGGGGCAACCCTGTGACTACTTTGGGCAATAGAATTTGCACCTGGGGGCGTATTGAAAAGTAAAACATCAAATCAACAAACATGTCCCTGACTTTGTGTAAAGATACAGGTTCTCTGATATCTGAGACATAGAGCCTTCCCTTTTCGAGGTGTTGAGGTTTGAGCCCATAAACCATAAGAAAGGACTACGAGGAAAGGTATTGTGCTTGGGGAGGAGTTGATGACGAAGATGAGGCTTGCACGAGACTGTAATTTCCCATTCATCAAAATTCAACATCTGAGTCTCAGGGGAAGCCAAACGGAGCCTGTTGCTTGAGGCTTTGGAGACCTCTCCTGGGCCTGAAGCCCTGGGCGCCTCTTCCTGCCACTGTGAGTAAAGCGGTTGGCAGACGCTTCACGTCTTTGCTCGGAGCTCACATTCCTGGCTTTTGAAGGCTTCAGGTCCAGCCTGTGAGAAAAAAACCCCACACAATACAAGAAAAGGCTTGCAGAGCCATCCTGAAGAGAAGGACGCTGACCCCGGAGCAGGAGGTCTATCCTGGCGGCTCTCAGGGCTCGAGAGGCTCATTTGTGCCTCTGAAAACGGAGATGTCATGCTGGCTCTTCCTCAGCCTGGCTGCCTGAGCATCTCTGTCTGTGACCCCGCTGAGAACCCTCTGGGGACGGGCCGCTTGAGAGAGCCTTCCTGCTGGGGAGCTGGTGTGGCTGGAACTGCACGCGGCCCTAGAACCATCCAGAGACATCAATTAGCTATCGAGGCGAGTCATTAAAATGCACTACAATGGCTCTCAGGCTTGGTAATCATTGTAATGAAGTGTGCACGCTGTATCGGGTACTGATTAAGTGGCTTCAGTTTTATGGGTTTGACTTCTGACGATCCGTCCTTCTACTGATCAGGGTGCATTAAGCTCGGAGGAAACTGGGGATTCCTACACTTTTGGCAGGAAGCGTGTGAGGCCCCACGGCATGTGGGGAGGAAACCTCTTCCATTTAGTGGCGAAGAGCAAAGGCAAGTTTTCCAAACTGAATTTATTCCCAGGTGCCACCGTGCTGGACGGGTGGTGACTGCACTAAGGCCAGCATGACTTCTGGAACCTGATGGTTGGAGGTGGTACTGGAGCTTGTTGTGCTTTTATTTTTCTGAAAGTTTATTGAAGGCGGGTTTCAAATTTTTCTGTCTCTCCAAACATCAAGAGCTCTACAGGACCCCAGAGATACCTGATCCGCAGGGGGAGGTGGGGCAATAAACAAATGTCCAAGAAGCTAAAAGCAGAAGGTGCTGCCCTTGGGCCCTGCCCCACCCAGTCACTGCACTGTGTGGGCTCCACGATGACCAAGGGGTTTCATGTGCACCCTCCAGCCTTCACCCGACGTGTCCTGCAGAACGCGTGCAAAGGAATGACATCACGTCTAACTTGAAGTCAACTATAGTAATCTTGAAGGAAAAAGAGGAATATTTATTCTTTTGTGCTTTTCATATTTAAAATATGGATTCCATTACGTGACCCAGAAAAGGGAGCTCTCAGCCAAAATACAGAGAGTAGCAGACATTTATGTTGTCTTTTCAGTTTTCTCGTGAGTTAAGAGTTTTATGGGATTTAGGGGAATTTTGACTATTATGCAAGTTTCATCCTACATACGTAGACCTGAGAATCCAGGCCCTATGAATCCATGACTCCCAGCTTCCTTCTCTGTCCCTCTCATTGTCTCTCTCTGTCTCCAGAGCGTCATAACTAAAGTCATTGTAACCCCTCTTGTAAAAGAGAGGGTCATCATCCCATAAGACACCCACGAGGATACAGGAGAGTCACTGTCACTCTGTGTTTCTCACTGCTCACCTCCCCTCCGTGGCCGTGTCCCCTCCCCTCTGTCCTCACTGATGGCTTTAGCAGGATCCTTGTCTACAACCTTGATTATCACATTTTCTCCCAACTGGAATCCCTGCCTCTTTTGCGGATACATTGGAATACTCACACGCTGCTAGTGGAAATATAAATGGTGCAGCCTCTTTGGGAAGCCGTCTGGCCATCCTTCAAAAGGTTAAACAGAGTTACCATAAGTCATCAGTTCCACTTTTAGATATATGCCCAAGAGAAATGAAAATGTGTATCACACAAAATCCAGTACTTGAAAGTTCATACCAACATTATTCATAATCAAAAAGTGAAAAATTTCCAAATGTTTGTCAACTGACGAATGGATAAATAAAATGTGGTACATCCACACAATGGAATATTATTCAACAATAAAAAGAAGTACCGATACATGAACTTTCAAAGCATCTTGCAAGATGGAACAAGCCGGTCACAAAAGACAACACATTGTGTGATTCCATGTATATGAAATGTGCAGGATAAAGCTGATCTATAGAAACAGGAGGAAGAGCAGTGTTGCCCAGGGCTTTGGGGGCTTGACCTTGGTTGAGTATGGGGTTTCTTGCTGGGGTGGTAAGAATGTTCAAACCTTAATTCAGGTGATGGTTGCACAGCCCTGTGAATATAATTTAAAAAAAACCTTGAATCATATACCTTAAATAGGTGAAATGTATGGGATGTGGATTATATTTCGATACAGTTGTTGAAAGAAGAGATGAGATAATAACAGAAAAACCATAGCTTTACTGTCTTAGATTCAATACATACTTGCTTTATTAAGAAGCCCAATTATAACAGCCTTTCATGGCTCTAGGGAGTATCAGTCACCATCGAAGCTACTTATCAGACACGGAGGGGTCCTAGGATAAGCTTCTGAGCTGTCCTGGGGCATCTGCTTCCATTTCTCAGTGAGAGCATCTAAATATGAAAGAAAGAGAAAATGTGGCCACTTCCATTTGTCATGATAATTTATCCAGTCCAGCCGCGGCAACAGTCTTTGCAGTCAGCACCATGGAGCTTAGCAATTATGTATCACTTGGTTGTTGCATGCGCTGCCATTTATTCCACCAAAAGAGGCTGATTGATGGGTGCGGACAGAGCAGCACATGGCAGGTTACTGAACTCAATTAGAGTCCCCAGACACCCTCCCTGTTAACCACATCAGCCCTGGTGCAGTTAGCACACCCACAGAACATGATCTGAACCAACCTGCCCAATTAAGAGTCTCAGTGTAGGCCCCAAATTGGCATTTCAGGTCTGAAAACGGGCTTGGCACTCATTTAATACAAATCTCTCGTTTTGTGGGTGCAGAACTAAAGCTGACAGACACAAAGAGACTTCATACTAATGCTAGGAAGCTGGCCGGGAGCAGAGCTCAGGTCGGAAGCCCCCATCTTGCCCTTCAAGCACCCATCCCAACCTCACACTGCTGCTCCGGTCTTGGACGACCGTGGGCCACAGGACTCCTCTGGTCCTGCCCTTTCAGGGCTGACCCAGGCCTCTGGGACCCTGAATGCGAGACTCCCCTGAACTCGCAGGTCTCCCAAGGGAGCCGAGTCTCAATAAGCCCCCAACGTGCTCTGCCCAGGGTGGCTTTCCCATGGGGCACACAGGAAGAGGCAGGGGAGTCCGTCCAAGACCTGGGGGCAGCCCGTCGTGTTTCTACTGCGTTAGCGCAGAGGCTCTTAGGCTAATTGTCAGCTCAGTCGCTCAGCAGCGGGACGCGTGTCAGCTGCTGCCCAAAGCCAAGAGAAACCTTAATTCCATTTTGCAAAGAGCGCCAGTGAGTCTCATCCAAGGTGGTGCCATCCGTGTTTCCATGGCAACCAGTATCTGCTGGGAAGGAGCAAAGAGCCGGGATAATCACGTCGTGGACCAGGTCTTCTAGAAACACTGGGCAGTGGGAGGCGGGGCGGAAGAGATGAAGCCGAGTTCACTTGATCAAGTAAACCTACGTCCCATTTAAGGAAAGGGAACCCTGTGGCTGGGAGGGGAGTGTGTTTCCTCGGATATGAGGGCTGGCTGCTTTTTGGTGCTCTTGCTGCCTTGTCTTCATGACAGAAGCCACAGCAGCCTCTCTTGCTGGTCTCAGACAGACATCTGGGAGCAATGAGACTTCTACTCCATCGGAGCGTGTGCAAAGGACTCTGTCAAGACCTTTCACACGGGCCCACTGGCGGCCCAGCAGGCAGGAACAGGGGCAGCGTGGATAGTCAACAAACGAGCCCCCATCCACCCCATGTATCCAGGCTGTGCTCTCAGTCCAGGCCTGGGGTCGGGGGTCGCCTGCCTGTCGTGATGCTTCTTCGTCTGTCCACCATGCTCTCCTCCGAGAGACTCCATGCCATGCACGCAGCTCACGCAAAGGGGCCTTCAGATGCTGGCCCCAGGGTAGTAACGAGAGGTCTGAGGTTATGATGAGTTTGTGAGAGTGAACATGTTCTTTTCGGCTAATAGTACTCACGGGAAACTCGAAGTCTTGGTGACTGTAACACTGTCAACCTTTCTGTGAAATGGCAGCTTGGCCTGCTCTGTGCTGACGTTTCAAGTAACCCTCTGAGGACAGTGACACTCCTGAGTGCCAGGAGCTCAGCCTCAGCCTCGTGACTGCCTCACAGACACTGGGTCCACAGCAGCGTGATTTTCACACCATGTCTTCCTGGCAGCTCTTGCAGCCTCCTGCAGAAATCAGTCAAGCAGAGGAGCCCACTGGCAGGACGACAAAATCTTAACGGGATCTAGAGCTGCCACCTCCTCCGTCTTTCTGGGTGGAGGGGATGCATGCGCTCCTCTCAGTGTGTCGGGTTTTTCTTGGCCAGTATTATTGCCGTTCCTCAGGTGTGATTTACTAAGTTTGTTGACCCCACGAGAACTCCGTGGTGGCTGTTACCCAGTGACACAGAGGGAGTAGGACCAAACACCCCCGTGCCATAGCCACACTGACCCTTCCATTCCCAGAGACCTGGCACCGTGCCAGGTAGACAGAATCGTGCTGGAGACCAAGGAGGGCATTTCAGCCTGGACATACGGGTTTAGGTACTTATAGAACAATGAGATAATTGCGGTTTCAGGAAAGTCGCCCCATGGAGATGTCAGGGAGGAAGATGTTGGGGAGGAAGAAATTTTCCTTGACTCTTCTAGGTTCTTCTACATGGTCTAATAATTAGGTTGATGTGAGACGGATTAACAGGAGAAAATCAGACCAAAGTTTAATAACGTGTGCACGTGGGAGAGACCCAGGGACACTGAGTCGTTAGCCAGAATGGCTGAAGTCTTCACTTCAAATACCAACTTCAGCTAAAGAGAAAGGAAGAAGTTGGGGTAGTGGTTTGGGACTTCAAAGGGGAGGAAGGCGACTTACATGGAGGTGGAAAAGCAAAGCGTTGGTAAACAAGTGTTTGCTGGGCCAACAGAGACAATAGGACACAGAGAGGACTTTTAACAGACTGTGCTGGGCTCCGCCCTGTCCACACGCCTGGTTCATACTATAGTGGTCCGTGGTGCTGCTCCCTTCCTGGAACAGGTTCTTTATCCGCATTCTTTAGGCAGTTAGGGAAAGGTCAAAGGTTCTTCCTGAATCTTCTGGGCTTTGATCGTTTTCAGCTCGAGATAAACCATGTGCCAGGGAGACATTTTGGGATGGCAAATTTTGCTTCCCTACAGAGATTATTGACAAATTTGCACTCACGGCAACCTTTGCCTATAACCTTCTTGATCATTGATCTTTTATAAAGCAGTATAGTGTCACACTCACTACATTTGGGAAATGTAGGCTTGGAAGTGTTTAGATGAGTATTCCCAGGATGAGATGGGATGGATTCATATCAAAGTCTTGGAATTGATACGTTTATGGGTTTTCTTTTGCATATTTAACATGAAAGGAGTTAGGGTGGGGCTGCCCTTGGCCCTGTGAGCGCATTCACTGGTTGGCTGTGAAGAGGGTCGTGGTTTGCGCCTCCTACACGTACTGGACCTGCATCACCGGCACCAGGGGCGGGGCCCACCTGGTCCCTCCTCCTGGAGGCATGGATGTTTCAGTTTGGTGCACAGAAATCAGGACCCTGTCTTACAGGTGCTGAGATTCTGTAATCTATTTTAAAAAGACTCAATAAAACGATCTTAAAATAAGACCAGGGAAGTGCATAATTACTATTTTCTATTCATTGCTCAGCTGCCTGACATTTTTCCCGAGGTTGATTTGGAGTTTTGTAAATTTTTGATGGTGAGGGTTGTTTGGGATTGGCAAAATGAGTGATAGTTTACGTGAGTGCAGGAGATCCAATAAAAGGGCAATTTTCAAAATGACAATATGGAGAAGGAAAGTGTTCAGCCTCAATAAAGATCTGGAGGAGAGCATCTACGGAAGGTGCCGTGTCATCAAAAACTGTCAAATGTATTTTTCTTTAAGAGTTTGCAACCCTAGCCATGGAGGGTAATCCAAAGAGAATTTAGGTGAGTGGATGGATGGAACCTGCATTTCAGGTCCTGGGATGAATGGAAGCTGCATTTCAGGTCCTGGGATGTGGGGCCCCTTCTCAGGTCCATTTTCTAAGTTCCCAGCAAGACACTGATGGTTTTGTTTTGTTTTTTAATAAATGTATGTATGTGTTTATTTATTTATTCAGGCTGCGTTGGGTCTTCGTTGCTGAGCGCAGGCTTTCTCTAGTTGCGGCGAGCGGGGGCTACTCTTTGTTGCCATGCACAGGTGCTTCTCATTATGGTGGGGGGCTTCTCTTGTTGCAGAGCACAGGCTCTAGGCACTCGGGTTTCAGTAGTTGTGGCTTACGGGCTTAGTTGCTTCGCGGCATGTGCGATCTTCTTGGACCAGGGCTCGAACCTGTGTCGCCTTCATTGGCAGGCGGATTCTTAAGCTCCGCACCACCAGGGAAGTCCCAGACACTGGTGGTTTTGAGTTTACATTTCTTTTACTTGTGCTGTGTACCTTCTGATGGGGGTGTAGATTTGCTAAAGAGTAGAACCAAGAAGCTGCAGCAGGGTGGAGAAAGCAGGAAGAAGATATAATTCCTGGAACCCTCCCCATTTTATAATAAAATCTTCTTTGCATATATATGACATTCCTTCGGAAATTGACAAGTGTGAATATATGTCATGGATCCATCTATGAGTACAGATACGTGTGTGACTTGAAATAGAAAATGATGTTGATCCTTGACTATTCGGTACAGTTTGTATTTTTATTGCCTTGAAGAAAAAGAACAGTCATTTTCCAAAAAGAACAGTCACAGGAGCTATTTTCAAGATTTACGGTGAAGCTTCGTGCCTCGAGTGAGATCCCAGGAAGGCGTCAGCCTCTGTTTTATGCCCTAAGCTCAGGTTTATGACTCGTCTTTCACGCGATTACACCAGAAACATGCATTTGTCAAGTACCATCTTCTCCAACTCTTTTTAGAAAAGAATAAACTATTAATTGATGTTTTTATACTTTAATGCTTTTAATTAGTAAGCCCTCTATTGCCAAAGTTATGAATCCCATTTTCTAAGGTAACTATAATGCTGGTCTTAGAGTTATAATATTTTCCAAGGTCCTGATTTTTTTCTTAAATTAGAGGCCCCTTAAGTCCCCATCCATTCTTTCTTTCCTAGCGCTAGCCATTTGGTAGGCGACATTGCCGATTTTGAAAAATACACACATGTATCTTCAGTGTCATATGTCTACAGAATATAAAATACACGAACATAGTAATTCTATTAAATTATCTTGGGATGAAATCATTGAATAGATTTAATATCTTGCAAGGACTACAAACACGGGGCTACTAATATTTGAGTCCCAAGATGTAGTGAAGATTCGATGAAATACTGAATACGGGTGAATGTGACACTCGGTTGCTCCGTGGACGTCCACTTCATTAATGAATCCATATCAACAAAGATGCACATTTAGCAATTCTATAGCAAATGTCTTGGCTATCATAGATCGTTAAATGACTCCCCCAAAGCCCCTCTACTCGCAGCTAACAGATACGAACCCAGACCCGCTCCCTTCCCACTAGCGCTCATCCTTCCACACCCCTCCCAATCCATCCTGCTGTGCACGGTGACCCTCCCCTAATAAATAGCCATGGTTTTCCTCTGGGGACAAAGGAAGTCATCAGCCAGAGGATCTTGTGCTTTCACAGGCAGGCTTGGACAGTTTTTAAATTTCTTAGTTTGTATTAGCTTTTGTGTTCTGCTACTCCATCTGCTGACATACAAATGATTCGGAAACATGCGGACATGATGCAGTGAACTCACTCAAGACCCAGGTTTCTCTGAGGAGGCATTTCTCCGAAAGGCGGTCACGTTGCCGTGAGTGGTCGAGCTCTTCTTGGGGAAGCTGGAGCAATCTCTTCCACGCCTGCAAATCTACCCGCAACTTGGTCCCCAAAAGCCACCCTGGAGTGGTTTTCTCCTCCATTAATGTCAACTTCTCTCTTTCCCCGCAGGCCGATCAGGAGCTGTGTCTCAGGAACATAGAGTTCGCGTCCCAAGAATCACCCTCTTGTACCTGCTCCCAGGGGGGCACACTGAAGGCAGTTATTTTCCTAAAGGGGAGCGTCACGCTGAACCAGATTTCCAGGGCAGGGGAAGAAAAAGGGCTCATCGCCGATTACGAGCACCCCTGTTTTCAAAGCCCCTGGGAGCATTTACTTCATCTATGGTTCTCCAACCAGAGACATTCCAACTTAAGGAGCAGGGTGGTCGGACAACAGGACTGTAAATCCCACACCCTGTAGACCCAGGTGGTGAATCTCACCTATGGAGTGACCTGCTCCTGGGAACTTACTCTAAGAATAGAGGGCCAATCAGGATGCCCGACTTCTCGGTAGTGATGAAAGGTGAATGGGAAACTCTTGACCTGAGAATGTCTTTATAACGTGGCATGGGTTTTCCAGGATCTTCTCGTAAATCTTTGAATTTGAAATTATTTCATTTAAGTTTTTCAAATGAATCAATGAAATGAATATACCTTTAAAATAAGTGCTGGTCAAAACAAGGTCCACGCGATAACTACAGAGAGGAGAGACAAGCATGGCCATGCAGGTACGGCCCTTGCCGATGTGGCAGGTGACAAGGCTGCATTCAGGGATGCCATTCCCTGTGCACGACTGTCTCAAAAAGAGGCCTGGTGATTCCTCCATCCCCTGAGCACCGCTGTGCACGGGCTCGCTCTGTGTGTTGGCTGAGAACAGCGAGGTCATCCCAGTGCATGCCCCTCCCTAACATGTGACAGAAGGCACTGCCTGTAGATGGTACACATGACCGTACACGCTTGTACTTCTTGGTGGGTTAATTGATTGTCGTTTCCGTTGCCTAACAGGCTAGCAGCACCCCCGAGTGCAGCAACCACTTCACCCGCTGTGGCTGACACAAGTGGGATAGACTCCTTCTACACCGTAAGTGAAACACACCTGTCACCTCATAATCAGATAGGCATATGGCTTTTCTGTGGATACACACAGTTACAGAAATACCACTGCATGTGTGTTGTTATTCATTTTCATATCTTCTCCTCTAGCCCAAATCCACGAAAACATGCTTTCCCCCCACTAGCTGACTGCTGTTTCCCGAGCGCTCACATCTTTCAGGATGGCGATGGTGGCAGAGCACTCCCTGCCCTGCTAGTTCCTCCCCACGTGCTGCATGTATTTCCAGCCGTGCTTGTGTCCCTCTTAGATGCAGTCAGAAGATGCGGCTTGGGCGTGTCATTAGGTGATCCATCAGCTCTATGGGTTGAGCCTAGCAGGGCTTCCCCGTCTCTATGTCAGCCTGAAACAGACAGCGCTCCGCTCAGTCTCCGTCAAACCCAGAGTGGCTCCCGGCAGAGAGAGCTGCCAACGCCCACTCGACTCAGTCCTTCAAAGGACAAGTGTGTGTGTGCAGTGCATGTGCTGGCTTAGTCCACCTGTACATGCTTTGATCCTGGTCTCTGCATTCAGAAAAGAGGAGGCATTGGGAGTCCAAGGTGAACCCCAGGGGCACTTGGCCTTGTAATCGTGTTCCTCTTCATCTGGGAAGAAACGGGCCTCCTGAGGTTCGCCAGCAGCAGAGGTCGTGCAGGTGGAGACGTGAGCACAGGTAGAGGGTGTGAGGGAGCTTTGCAGAGAGAGGTGGCTGATCCTGGGAGACAAAGAAAGATCGCCAGAGAAACCCACGTGTTTTAGTTCAGACGCCACGCCTGACGGTGATGACAGCACCTCGCTGTGTTGAGAGCATAGCCCTCACTAAGCAGCACCATGCGGCATCCTAAACCCTTAAACACACAAGCCTGAATATTGTCACTTCCTTTTCGCAGATGAGGAAGCAGAAGTTCGGGGTGAGCTCCTGCCTGTCTGACAGCGGCTGTGCTGCAGACGCAGAATTCTGCTTCCGAAGCCTAAGCTCTTCCCTCGCACTTCCTCTCCTGGACATATTTAACTTTCTAACTGTATCTCTTCATGACACTAATTGTTTGTGTCATATTTTTCCTATCAAGTTATAAGATCCCTGAGGTTAAGACAACCCTGGTTCATAAGCTTTGGTCCATACCACACATGGTACACTGAGCTATATCTTGCTGAATGGGTAGGGATGATGGATGGATGGATGGATGGATGGATGGATGGATGAATGGGTAGATGATGGATGGATGGATGGATGGATGGGTGGATGGGTGGGTGGTGGATCTTCTTTTTTATTTATTTATTTGGCTGTTCTGGGTCTTAGTCGAGGCATATAGGATCCTAGTTGCAGCATCAGGGACCTAGCTCCCTGACCAGGGATTGAACCCGGGCCTCCTGCATTGGGAGCACAGAGTCTTAACCACTGAACCACCAGGGAAGTCCCTGGTGAACCAATTCTGATCAATACCAAATGGATAAGTCAACACGTGGGGTCTTAGTCTTTTGCGGCCTCTCAACACCTGTTAGAGCAACACTGAAATCCCTTGGAATCTTGTGGATTGGGCCTGAGAGAGGGAAGAAATGACCAAAATCTCCTAGAATTTTTCCGGACCCAACATTTTTTCTTTGGGGTAAATGTTGCTTGCTCTGTGCTTATTCCATAAACGACATGCAAAATTTAAAAGACAGATAAACTGGCCAAAATGACAGTGAAAACCCAAAGCAAATATGATGACTGATTTTGTATGCTGAGCATATTGAGTTGTCCCTATGAGGAAAATTTAAAAAGCAGATACCGTAAGAGATACGGAAAGTACTCAAAAATACACATGCTGTTTGTTTCTCAGGTACTTCGGAAAAAGAGCAAAACATAACTGTGGAACAACAGGACGAGACTCTCACCTACTCTCACTAATCCAGAAATGATTCGATTCCCATCTGATCTAGCATCAGCTCTCCCCAGTTCTGTGAAACAGTCATGACGGAGCAGTGACCTTGCAGCTTTTCCTTTGTAGTCACGAGGAACATGTTCTTGGCTTGTTGGTGGGCCTTACTGAGCATACAAGTGCCCTGCTTAAGCAACAAGGAAAGTCGGACGTGAGAAGATTGCACTGAGGGTGTTTTCCCCTCACAGAGGATTTGACTGAAAGAAAACCTCATAGATTAATCAGACTGGGGGGTGGTCCTCTTCATAAGATGAGATGGGACAGTGAGGCTGTAGAGATGAAACGACTTCTCAATCTGGTGCCGGAATCAGTGGTTCCCAGCGTGTGGTCCCAAGACTAGCACCAGCAGCATCACCAGGGAATCTGTTAGGAATGAAAAAGCTCAGGCTCCATGGCAGAGTCAGAGGGTTCAGTAGGGCTGGGGCCCTGCCACCTGTGTGTCCTCACACCCTCCAGGGGACAGTCTCTTGAGCCCAGAGCTGCTGCTCTAAACCGGCTGAAGCTGGATTATGAGAGTCACTGGTGTTAGCCGAATAGGGTCTCATCCAAGGATCCACAAAAAACTCAGTTCAGTCCCTTCTTTTTTGGCAGGAATGAAGTCAGAGAGAGAATGGGGGTAATACTGCAAAAATGGGTTTGCTCATGAGATGCCTTGTCAGGGGCGGTGGAGGTCTCCCGAGTGCCCTGTTTGTTGATCTCTGCATTCACCAAATCTCAGTTGATCTTGCACTAGGTACCAGAACTGTCCAAGGAGCTGGGCTACAATGGTAAATGAAATGGGTGCGGTCCCTACCTTCAGGGGTCTTGCGCTCCAGTGAACAGGACAGACATTAAGCGGGTGAGGACCCTGAAGTATGAAGCTGTCATGGAGCTGTGTTACCAGGAGTTATGAGACCCAAGAACAGAACCCACTCTTCTGCTGAAGGTGGGGACCTCTCTAGTCCAGCCCCCAAGGAGAGATGCTGAATTTGGGCTGCAAAGAAAGTGTAAGATGGAGGGGAAGTGTTTCAGGTGAAGGGAACAGTGTGTGCAGAGACCATGAGGCCAGTAAAAGTCTGGGGAATGTGAGGGATGGAAAACACTCAGTGAGGCCAGAGCTTAGCAAGAGAAGAGCCTGGGACATGAGGCTGTGAGGAGAAAGTCTCTGTGAACCACTAAGTATTTGCCTTTCCCTGTGATGACTCTGGGGAAGTGCTGACTGCCTGTAGTTGGGGAAGAAAAGTGAGCAGGCTTTCTTTTGGGAAAATAGCTCTGGATGAAGGTGAAGGATGGGATCAGTAGTAGAGCTGAGGGCTGGGAAACCAGCTGGGAGAATACTGGGGTGATCCAGTTAGAAGAAGGTGGGGCCCCAATCAGCGTTAATCTTCATTACAAACCTGTGAATCCCTTTATCCGAAGATGACGACTGCTTCACAAAGCCACAGTCCACCGCGGTCCAATGGGAATCGTCGGCAAGCTCCCCGGTTTTGCTGCCCGTGCCTCTGACCAGGCTGGGGCTACCTCCTGGCCTGTAAGGTGTGGATCCATGCACACTCACCGGCACTTGGGCATCTGAGATACAGCTGGAGCGGTGGCCCTGCCCTCATCTTTCAGCGCCATTACCCCCGGAACTTGCCGTCGTCTCTCTGTGTTGTTGCTGCTCTGGGTACCATTTGATCAGCCGCCCTCAATTACATCCCGTAAACTGAAGAGCATTAATTATCCACATGTCACTGCATCTCCCAGCATGAGCAGCTCCCAGAGTGATTTCATGCCTTGAAAGTCACCTGCAGGGAAAATGTGCTACCTGATGAAGAAAGCTTGGGTACTAACACTGCAAACAGAATCAACCCTGGCTGGCTTGTTTTTACCTTTGTTTTCCCCCCAAGATGAAAGAAGAACAATAGCCTTTTTCATAAGTATTCTTCTAGGAGAATTGATATTTAACATTATTTTCATAAATGCATAATCTTTTCGAACATCAACCAGTTAATGGAAATTTTCATCTTTACTGAGGGCATTTAAGGAAGCAGATAAAGTCAGGGGTGCAGGAGAGCTGACCTGATATTCACCACTGGAACCCATATGGCCGAGAAAAAATGAGAGAATTAATCCTCTCTTTCTTCCACCCTTTATCCCCAGCCAGAGAATGGTGAGGAAACAAATCCATGTAGTTCTGTGTAGAGGACAATTCCCAGCTGAGGGGTGGGCAGGGAAGGAATATCCCTTCAAATAGAAATTATAGCTAAAGCCAGAAGGTTGCTGACAAGTCATAATGAATAAAATGGCAAAATATGCTCATGTCTTAGTCTTTTTAAAACCTGCTTTAGGGCTTCCCTGGTGGCGCAGTGGTTGAGAGTCTGCCTGCTGATGCAGGGGACCCGGGTTCGTTCCCCGGTGCGGGAAGATCCCACATGCCGCAGGAGCGGCTGGGCCTGTGAGCCATGGCCGCTGGCGTCCGGAGCCTGTGCTCCACGGCGGGAGGGACCACAGCAGTGAGAGCCCCGCGTACCGCAAAAAAAAAAAAAAAAAAAACAAAACAAAACCTGCTTTAGGTGGCGCAGTTGTTAAGAATCCGCCTGCCAATGCGGGGGACACGGGTTCGAGCCCTGGTCAGGGAGGATCCCACGTGCCACGGAGCAACTAAGCCCGTGCGCCACAACTACTGAGCCTGCGCTCTAGAGCCCGCGAGCCACAACTACTGAGCCCGTGTGCCACAACTACTGAAGCCTGCGTACCCTAGAGCCCGTGCTCCACAACAAGAGAAGCCACCGCAATGAGAAGCCCACACACCGCAACGAAGAGTAGCCCCTGCTTGCCACCACTAGAGAAGGCCTGTGCACAGCAATGAGGACCCATCGCAACCAAAAATAAATAAATAAATTAAAAAAAGATGACTCTTTAAAAAAAAAAACCAAAAAACCTACTTTAGTTACTCCATGTTACCAACAATTTCCAACTTATAGATTAATTTTCAGCCTTGAAAAATTAAGATAACAGACCCATTCAGCCATTTATTCATTTGACAAATATTAGCTTAGCATCTATTGTGTTGGTCCCCATCCTTGGGGCTGAGTGATGAGAGTAACAAAACACCAACCTTGTTTTCTAGGAGCTTCGAAGCCCATGCAGTCTTTCTCAGATGAATATTTTTAGATACATAATATAAAATATATAAGATTAAAAAGTAAAATGAATTATGATAGTAGAGATACTGTTACTAAGCTATTTTAAAAGCTGTAGTGTAGTAATAGATGTAATTTAAAATCAATGTACTAAATGACAATTGTGGTGAGATATGAAAATGTCTGTGGTTTTTATTGGTGACAAAGACGTGGGTATGGCCAGTATTTCAGGGTTGTTTTTTCCTTTGGGCCAATATGTAGAAGGAAATTCTAATTTTCAGTTAGATGTAAATGAAAATAAAGTTACATGTTTTCTCATGTGAACTGAGGGCATCTCTGAATTCTTCTCTGGGGCTCCCTTTGGGGTCTCTGAGGGGTCTGATTCCCAGCACCTTGCATAGAAACAGTGGCAGGAGGTAGAGAACACCATGGGGCTCTCAAAGGGAAGCTGGCCGAAGTGTTCCCGAAGGGTCCATCCAGGAGCCCCCGCCTGACCCCCACGTGGAAAACCAGACGAAGGAAGGATGGGTGAGGCTCCCATCTCGGAGAGGACTCCTGGGGGAGGGATGGGGGTGAGGGCAGTAGGTAGGTTTGCATAACCCACATCCGCCACCCCTCCCTCACGTGCTGAGTCTTCCCACAGAGCTTCCCAGCTAACCTTTTACCCAGACAATGACAGTTTCCTCACAGAGTCAGGTTAGAAGCCAGGAGCCGAAGGGACACACCCCTCCACCCAGGACACATATTCCTGTGACAAAGCTCCCTTCCCACCGGCACGTGCTTGATCTCATATGCCTCCTTCGTCTCCTCACAGAGAGGGGCACAAAGGCTTCCGAATCTCATGGCCATCAATTTAGAGGAGAAAAATAGAACTCCGAATCGCATCAGGAAATGAATGCACCTCCTGGAGTTATTGTTAGAAAGCTGAATAATGTGAACTATGTAAAGAAACGAAGACGAGACGCTGGGACTGTTTTGGGAACACTGTGAAAGATTTCAGCTTTATGCAAAGCTTCCCGTTCCTCTGCGGGGATAAATCACATCATTATACCACTGGCTATGCCCCCAACTCCCTGCACGCCGGCTGCCCCTGCATTTCTTCTTGTATCTATTAACAGGGTCTCTTTTCTTCCAGTTGGTCAGGTAGAAAACTATGGAGTCATCCTCGATTCTTTTTAAAATGTGTAGCCCATTAGTTATCTATTTTATACATATTAGTGTTTGAGAACCTGCGGTATAGCACAGGGAACTCCACTTTGCTGTACAGAAGAAACTAACACAACATTGTAAAACAACCATACCCCACTTTAAATAAATAAAAGGATCAATAAAAGTTAAAAAAAAAACAGAACAAAATGAAAAAATAAAATAAAAATTGTAGCCCACCTTCAATCCATCAGCAAGTGATGTCGGCTCTACCTTTGAGGCACATCCCGAATCTAACCATTTCTCCACCCTCCTCTGCTGCTGCCCTCTGACCATCACCTCACACCCTCCCTCCCACCTGCAGCCACCCCTGCCCTGCACTCACCCTTTTCATCCTACTCCCCATGCTTTTTGCTTTCCCTGCTGCCTGAGCTCTGGAAAACTCTCCCAACCCCACCTGCTCCAGGAGTGACTCCTTCCTCTCCTCTGGATGCTCATGAACCACGAGACCCTGGGTCTCAGCTGCTAGAGAGATCACCCTCACGAAGCCTGTGCCCATCCACCATGGGGACCACCTGCCACACGTCCAAGAACCCACGCAGCCCGAGAAATCGGTCACGATGGCCTCTTCCTCTGGTCAGTTTCCAGGCCTCCCTACTTGTGCCCCACAGAGGGCTCTCTTTGGAAGATGCTGGGTGTGGACCCTCCAGCTTCTGGCCTCCACTCAGAGACCTCTGCCTTCCTGTGACAACCCTCTAATTTGGAGAGATCCTGGCAGGGAGCAAATACATTGCCAAAACTCTGCAAATGATTATTTGGAAGCCAATTGCCCCCCAACTGATAGTAAAGGAATGATGGGAATTTGGGAGGGAGAGACACGTAGCAGCTAGGGCTTTTGTAAACAAAGCACGTCAGATTTGTGAGTCTGTGCCCTCATGTCCTGTATCCTGAATCTTTAACCGTCTCTTCTCTACTAGGACTTTCTCATCAATTTAGACACTTACCAAAGTCTCTCACATTAGAAAAGACACAGACCTTTATTTCCACTATTCATACAGAAAGCTGTCACTGTGTTTCTCCTGTTGGTTTAGCCTGCTGCTGGATTTACTCAGTCATCTCTTTACATGAACACTACCCTTGGATGTTTGATGTGGTGGACAATTAGGACCACCCTCCCTGACCCCTTTATTTCTCAGACCAGGAAAACCTGGTTTTCCCTTCCATTTCACTGAGACACTGGTCCCAAGGGAGCTCACTACTGTAAACCCAGCAGGCATCTCCTGCCCCTGCCTCGTAGACTTGCTGATGTGTTAGGTCTCTCAAGCATCTCTTTGTCTCTGTGATCCTCCCGTACAGACTTGCTTTAAGAATTTTGTATGTATTTTCTCACTTAAGCAGGTGACAGCCCCGTGCAGCAGATACTAATACTCTCCATTTACAGACGAGGAAACCAGGGCACAGAGCCGATAAGCAACCTGCCCGAGGAAGGGCCAGGCCTGAGGAAGGACCCTCACAGCCTGGTCCAGCCCCTTCAGTCTGACTCTGAACCCTATCCCGCTCTCAGGGGAGGTTTATCCTGAACGCGGTGTGGAAGACAGCCCACCCCTTAGGTCAGGGCGTTGATTTTATTTCTCAGCTTCTCAGACTTAAGGGGCAGCTGAATGTCTTTGTTTCACATTGTTCGGTATCCCCAGGTCTTGAGCTCCCACCGCGACTTTTTCCTCTTCTATGACTCCTCCCAGACCCTGGCCCTCTCCTAGCCCTCGGAGGCTTGACCACACCATCCATTAGCAGGGATTTCTCGGGGACCTCAGATGGTTGCACCTGACTTTCCTGCCACCAGATCTAAGCCCTGGGAGCCTTCGTGTTTTTCTCCCATGGTGCCCAGTGCAGTGCGGGGCAGCCAGCTGGCATGTCACGTGTGCACCCTAATGGCCTGACTGATGGGTAACCTGTAACTTTGGCCTATTTCCACCAGCCTGGAGGAAAACCCGTATGAAGCCCGGGAGCAGCTGACTTCATTTGTTGGCATCTTCTCAGAATGGTACCTTGGACTCTGCCAGCTCTGACGATTATTCAAATTATTTGTTTTACTTTCAAATTACCCCACAGCCTGCAGGGACCCCTTTTCCCCTGAAAACCATTTGCTTGCAATAACACCTGCCCAAAGAGATTAATGCCACCCTGCAACCAATGGCGCCTCTGTTACGCCGACTCTCAAGTGTGTGAAAGAGATTTGTCTTCATGCTCTATTTTTCCAATAACACGAAGTTAATTTGTTCCAGATGTCTTTTCATAACCAATAAATCCTGCAGAGCTGAGAAAGGCAGATAAGCCCTGTTTCCCTGCAGTGAGGCCCACTAATCTAGCCCACAGAATCCCACTCCGGTTATTTGCATCCGGAGCCCACTTTGCCTCCTAGAATCTCCTGCTTGCACACCTAGAAACACCACAAGGGTGGATGGCCCTACCTGAAACAAAGGTGGGAGCTATGCGTTTGAGGAATTAGGCTCTTATTAATGCTTCACTACGGTTATCCTTGGCTTCTGTATATGCATTCCTCTCCCCGACAAGACATTTGGAACGTTAATTGGCTGTCTGACATCAGCGGGGAGAAAGGAGAGGGGCCGATGGGCATCTCACTGCAGCTCCCTCACCTTCTGAATCCAGCCCAGCAGCTGAGGGCAGAGGAAGGACCAGGACGTGGACCCAGTGACCTCTGACCAAGGCTAGCATCCAGCCACTTCCAGCTGGGTGACCTTGAGCCCCATGGGGCCTTGTTTCCACCCACGGGGTTATTGTGAGGATTACACAAAATGACTTTGGAGAATTGGGCTGTGATTTTCCAAGCCAGGTGTTCGCATTTGTTATTTTTGACATAGCTCTTCATGAGCGAGAGCGTTTCTGTGTTACAGCAGGTAGCCTTCCCCAACTCTTCATGCTCTTTACCTTGGGGACAGATGGTGCATCTCCAGAGACAGGACTGGCGCTGGAGGACCCACCGGAGAAACCCGAGTTCTTTATGCCTGGGTTTTTTCCCAGCCTGCCGGACTTAGGGAGGTAGGCAGGGCTCTCAGCTTCCGAAGTTCAGACAGGCGTCAGGAGCAAGGGTCCCCAGTTTGTCGGGTTATTTTATAATTATCATTCAAGTCAGGACACTTTCATAGTGAAAGAGACGCTATTACTAAGAAGGCTAGGGCAACCTGGGTGATCTGGGACATCTGTCCCCGCTAAGACTCAGCTGATACCAGCCTCAGAAGGAAGGGAGGGAGGTGTTGGTTTGTTGTTTCCGGTTCAAAAGTCATGAGAGAGCCTGGGCAGGGGTTCAATATTTCATTCTCGCAGCCATCCCCTCGCCCTGGATCATGGTCCCTCCAAAGGGGGATTCTTGTGAAAACCCAGAAGGGATGAAGTGGTGGCAGGAACCTTTAGAGGAGGGAGCTGGGGCAGGCAGAGGGTAATGAGAGGGCTTCGACATCGTTTCAGAGAGATGGTCCGCTTCCCTCCCTCCTCTCCCTGTGCTACACCCCGTCCCATACCCAAGGGCACACAAACTCTTCTGCTGGTGGCGGTGGCGGTAGTGGTTTTTCTTGTTTGTTGTTTCATGTGCAACACATGTTTGATCTCATGTGTTGAGCAGACGAGCAGAGACGTGGGCCTCACCCAACCAGCATGCAAACTGGCATCTCCAAAGACCCAACCTGCTGAGTTGTCCATCTGCACTTAAGACATCTCCGCTCCCGTGATCTCTAAGGGGGGGTCTCCTGCTTTCCCTTCTGGGCTAAATGAAGCCAGTGGGGAGCAGACAGAGGTCAAAGGTCTGCTCAGTCCCAGTTGCTGCTCTGCCAGGAGAGCGACCTGCAGAAGATGTAGGTCTGAGAGCTGAGCCTCTGCCTCTTAGAATGAAAGCCCAACAAGCTGTAGTTTCCTCCTGTCTCCTTTTCAGATATGACGTGTCCACAGTGCGTCAAGCAGGATTTGACCATGTCCTTCGTGGGCATCTCATTCGTGTTGTCGTGGGTTTTTTCTCAGTTCCCATTTCCAGACTTAGGCACAAAGTCATGTGTATTCTGGCCCAGCCCCTCGGTGTGGAGAGAAGGGCCTCGTCCTGCGTCTCACGCCCATATTCCCTGCAGGGACCCAAGGGGAGGTGCTGTTGCCGCCCAGAATGCCGGTGTCCCCTGGAGTCACGATGTGGACACTCCACGGGGACGATGACGTTGCCTCCCAGGAAAGCACGGGAAGTGGGGCTACAGAAGGTAGCCGAGGGGCTGCTGAGGGGAGGCACCGATTCATCCAACTGGTGACTCTCAGACTCGGAGAGGGTAGGGCTCACAGGGGCACACACACACAGACACACACACACACGGCCCTAGCCATCCACCAAAAGTAAGCTCATTAATTCATCAAAACCTAGGAAAAAGGACTTCTGGAAGATTATGGTGTGACTTCTCGAGTAGAGTGTCATTAAACTACAAAAAAAAAAAAATCGGAAACAAGCAATTTTAAAACCAATAAATTAAAGGCAAAGAAAAGTGGATAAAGAAGAAGAAGTTGCCTGAAAGAAGAGAGACAAACAAATCAGAACAGGAAGACCCTGGCTTAAAAGTGTAAAGAGATGAGAAGGACAAAATGAATCTGAAAACATCTTCATATATGTTTCAGTGTGTGGATGGAGGTGTTTTCAGAAGGAGATTAAAGACGGAACAAAAGGATGGAAAGAAACGTGGTGCAAGTATGAGAGCCAGAGGATGTTTAAGAGAAAAAGAATGTGAAAAGAATCTAAAAGACGCAAGGAACTGGTGACAACAACATAAAAAAAGCAATTTTCTAAGCAGGTTGAGCTTCTAATGGTAAAGTGGATGGTCAAATATTTAGGTGTGCTCTGCTCTAATTCAGAAATTAAAAGTGACACAGGAAGGAATAAAATGGTTCAGAAATAGAAACTGGAACTGTGTTAGTTGAGACATTCGTTAACATTTATTCAGGCATTGGTTGCATCAAAAAAGCTCGACATTTATCCGATGAAAACAGAACCGAAACAAGGAAACAGTGCCTCAATATTCATTGGGGTTTATTTAGATTAGATCATACACATTAAAATGTTTTAGAAAATATAATAGATAACGATTCCCCCAAATAGGGCAAGATGTTTCCCTTGACCGCCCGGCCTCCATGATTATTCTTTGACTTGTGGTGTGTTTGTCGTCCTTTCAGGGAACAGACAGGAAGCAATGGAAACTAGTTGTCCCAAATAACTTTGAATTCCTAAAAATCACATTGAACGTCCCATGATCTAATTGCTGTGTGAATGAGTGGGAAGATAACCTCAAATACCATCCTAAGCCACCTCAGCTGTTGAGTCAACACACTTTGCAACATAACAACATACTTCCATTTTGGAGTTTTTATGACATTTTACCAAAAGCCTTAAATGTCAGAAGATAAAGCAAGCCTAGGTAGTTTTTTTTTTTACACCTTTATTGGAGTATAATTGCTTTACAATGGTGTGTTAGTTTCTGCTTTATAACAAAGTCAATCAGTTATACATATACATATATTCCCATATCTCTTCCCTCTTGCGCCTAGGTATTTTTAAAGCATCCATCCCTGTAAGGATTAAAGCTGCACCTCTGAGTTGCTGACGACCCCAAATAACGGAGGGAAGGCTTTGCAGAGGGAATACTCTTGATTGTCGAGAAGATAAAAGACTCCTACAGACGGGGGAAACAATACTCCCTCTGGTAAGAAGTGGGTTCTGAGGGAACGGAAGGACGGATCCTGAAACCCTGGGAAGAGAATCGAGAGGGGGAATGTGGGGAGGGATTACTTTCTCTGCAGCCAGTTTCATTCCAAAGGGCTCCCCTCTCTGCACTGAGATTCCCCCTTGGGTGATGCCCGTACACGGGGCTTCCTCCCCCTAGAAACTTAAACAAAAAGGTGCTGGAGGAGAGGACTAATTTAGGAATGTATGTGGCTAGAGGGGAAGAAGAATTGAAAGGCTGGAGAAAGAAAATATTTGGAGGGAAATCAAAGAATGCTATCATGGGCAAAGGTCAGGTTTAGATCCAGGCGGACAACTCCAGGGTGCTCAGAACCCATGAGATCCCCAGTGGTGACTGTAGGCGTGACTTCCCTCCCCAAACCTCAGGTTCCTGTCTGAAAAGTGGGGACCATTGATCAAGAATTGGTGACTGCAGAGGTGGCAGGGACAGACGTGAGTCTACTCATGGGTAGAGGGGTTGGTAAACCTTCAACGATCGTGTTACAGCAAAGGGGTCTGAACAGGAGGGGTTTCAGCAGTCCACCCACAACCTCTCGGTGCTTTTCAGTCAGGGGAAGACCCTCTGGTTATGCCTGGGCTTGTCCGCTTCCAATTTAACCTCCTGGAAAACAAGAAAGGAGGACCTGGCTGTGAACCTGGGGCTGGGAAGCTTGGGGCAGGGGGACCACCTCGATGTGGGGCGTGATGAGGGGGCTGGAGGCCTGGCCTCCCCATGTCCGGGACTTTCAAATATCAGACTCTCCCAGGGTGAGTCCAGAGTAGTTATTAGCCATAGGCCCCACTGCCCATTGGCACAATTCATCCCAGGACTTTTAGGAAGGTTCAATATTTGTAAATCTATAAGTGTCTGGTCGTGTAGGTCAAAAGAAAAAGACTATAACTGCAAACATGCTGGGGAAAAGGGCATTGGAGGAAGGGTCATAGGGCCATAGGGATGACTGGTGATGTCATCCTGATCTGTAGCTGTGTCTCCATAGATACACACATGCTTATGAAGACAAATCGACCCCATGCTGCCTGTGAACACCCTCAGCCCCTCTACTTAAGTCAAGAATGAACCAAGAACATCCATGGGCTTTCCTCTTATTTTTATCGCTCTGGAAACACTAGTGTAGATTATTCCTCAAAAGATTAGCAAGCAAAGCAAAATGAAATAAAAAGAAAAGCAAGCCTGCCAGGATTCCCATCTTTGAGGAGGAAACTGGACACCGTGTCCCCCAGTGGAGGCTGACTGCCTTCCACCGGATGCACACGGACTCCAGGAGATACTTGAAAAAACAAAAAAAAAAAAACAAAAAATACTTGAAAAAACGAAAAAAACAAAAGATACTTGAAAAAACAAAAAATACTTGAAAAAACAAAAAAAACAAAAGATACTTGAAAAAACAAAAAAAACAAACAAAAAAACAGGCTTCCCCCGCGATCCAAAGGGAGAGAATTCCTAGGAAATCTTTCATAGACAAAATGGCCCAGAGTGAAGAAGCAGCTACCTTAGGACACATCTTGCTGACAGACGCACAAAATAAATGGAGATAAAGCCCAGGTGCTCACAGACACAACTCACAGCTCTGGCAACCAGTGCTGAGTGTGGTTCTAGGGAAGGAGCTGGCAGGGCCGCTTCTGCTCCTGGGATGCGTGCTGCCCCTATAATGGCCACTAAAAACAGACACTGAAAGCAATTTTCACTTTTTGCCTTTTTCATAAAAGTAGCAGTCTTCTTCAGATTGCTTTCCGTTAGTGAAAACAGGCACTGATGTGGGTCTTTCGTAAAAGTAAAGTGGCATAAAGCTAACTTTCCAAGAATGGGGGGGCCCTATATATCATTTTTTAAAAAATTAAATAAAAACTAATTTTTAGGAGCAAACGTTAACTAAGTGCAAGATCATAGCTTCGAATAGAAACAGATTCTAAAATTTGAGCTTAAGGCCAGGAGACCGTGACTCATTCCGTTGAGAAGGAAAAGCCCAGCCTGGCCCCTGGGACGCTGGGCCTTGGCCCGGAATGTTAGCAGCTTCTCACAGAGTACAAGGCGTGCCGGAGCCCCAGCTGTCTCCTCCCCTCTGCTGGGGGATGGAGCTCAGATGGGAGGGCTGTTGGGTCAGGTGAGGGCGGAGAGCCAGGCTCAGGCCGGGCAGGCGCCCCCAGGGGCGGGCAGGTGCTCAGGTGAGCAGCCTTGGAGACACAGGTTAAGAAGCAGGAAAGGGGTCTGGACACTGGACAGTAAGACATTGCTCCACCTGAAAAAAAAACAAAGGCTTTTAGATAAAGTCCCAAGCAAAACAGAGGGAGGAGGTGAAAGAGGAAGCAGATGAAGAAAAAAAGAAACAAAAAAAACACTGGCCTGAAGCTGGGTCTACAAGGTCCTTGTGGGTTAGCCTGGGGCTTGGCTGCCCCTAAGAGTGCTGTTCTCAGGCTTGGGAACAGTGGCTGAATTCTGAGACCCACCAAGGGGAGTGCAGAGACAGTGTGTGGAGTGATTCAAAGCAATCAGTGTGCCAGCATGGTGACTATAGCTAATAATACTATCTTGCATATTTGAAAGTTGCTAAGAGAGTAGTTCTTAAAAGTTCTCATCACAAGAAAATATTTTATAACTGTGTGGTGATGGATGTTAACTAGATTGTGGTGATTGTTTTGCAGTAATACAAATATCAAATCATTACGTTGTACAGCTGAAACTAATATAATGTTATATGCCAACTATATCCCGGTTTGAAAAAATAAAACAGGGTGTTTCTTGGGTTAAAAAAACAAACAAACCAAAAAACCCAAAGCAATCGGTGTTCACAAGCTCCTTGTAACTCCAAAGGTTCTGCTGAGACAGGCATTCGGATTGGTCTATAGTTATCCTGTAGAATTAAAAATTCCAGATTTAAAGTACACATGATCACTCAACTGTGTATGAGAAATAGGGCTGGGATCAAACAGCTGCACCTTTGACAATAATAACACATCAGCATCCAGTGATTGACTTTCTCTGATCATTATAATTAACACCAGTATTTTATCACTGGTTCCGCCAAATTCATAAATATTTCCAGATTAACTTTGCTAATTGGGATAAAAAATTCTTCACAGAATCATGATACACCATAAATCATGATACATCGTGATAGGTGCCAGGCAGATCTGAGTTTGGAGGGGTGCGAGGAAGAGGCTGAACTTGCTTCTGAGTCGGCGATGTGAACAACAGCACAGGGCTTCCTAGGCACTGTTTTATTTGTGGTTGTAGCCCGTGCTCCCTGGCTTGGATGAACCAGCAGTAAGGCAGCCAACAAGGAGAGCGACCTTGTCCTCTACAGCCCAATGTGGCTGCATGCGTTCCTGCCCTCTCAGCTGGATTTCACGAGGGTCCGCTACAGCTGAGGCAGGACTAGTTTATCTCTCTGCATCTAGGCCACCACTGGCCCTGCACCATCCTCAGTATAATTAAGACAATATTCATGCAAATCGTCTTCTGCAGGCCTGACTGCCTTGTGGGTCCCCCATGAGGAAGGCTGTTCTAGCAGCTGAGGGTCCACAGGCCTACAGGCAGCTCAGAAAACTCACCCTCCCCTTTGGTGCCAGATCTCTATGTCCTGGCCTTTCCTACACACATGCCGGTTGTTCACCCTCCGAAGCCCGCTTCCCACAGTCCAAAGCCCTCCCTGTCCACACACAGCTCTCAGGAAGATCAGGGCCTGGCGGAGGGGCCAGCCCGGCACTCGCACCTGGGACCTCTTTCCCTGGCCCTCCCCAGACAGGGGTCTATCGGCTACTGTCCACTTCCTTCAGGGCCTTAGGGCTACAAGGCCATGGAAGAGGAACCCTGTCCTGAGGGCTCACCTACAAAGACATGCAGGAAGCTCTGGCCCAGGCCTTTCAACCTGGGAGATTCATATTCTCTAAACAACTTCTTATTGGACAATAAATGCCCCTTGGCCAGAAGTTCCCGCTGTGCCCGGATTCTTCACTCTTCCTAGCTGCTGAGGTCACCAATGGTGATCAACAGATGGGCCGCTGGAGCACAAGGCCGGCAACCAGTCTTGGAATAGCCTCTGAGGCCACTGAAATAATCTCTTCTGAGATGAGTTTTTCTCTCTCCCCGCCCCCCTCCACCTCCACTCTCTCTCAGAATCTGAGGTTCCCTCTAACTCTTCCCTTCAGTCTGCCCATTTTTTTCTTGCTTGGGGAAAGGATTTACGTGCTCTTGCTTTATGCCAGGTATTGCCGTAGGTATTCCCACCAGTGATTTTTCATTTATTTCTCACTGTAACCATAGCAGAGAATATTCCAAGCCACATTACATGACAGGCCAATGAGAGGTAGAGAGGTTACATTTCTGGCCATGCATCAGTCTTGTTACCTGGTCCTGTGGGCTCTTCAGGCCTTCAGAGGAGGGTCTGGCCCTACAGGAGAGCTGGGCCAGAGCTGGAGGTCGGGTGAGACCCCCGAGCCCTGCAGGGAGGAATTGCCAGTAATGGGAAACCTGGGACAGACCATCCAGTTCTTCTCAACGACTGGAAGGACTTGTCTGGGAAATCTGGCTTGTTATGGTCACCTTGTTCTTTCCACAGAAACAGAAGCAGAACAGAGCTGCACACCATTGGAGAGAGAGGAGGTGATGACTCACACACACACCGGGGTCGTTGCTTGTGGTGAAGCTGAAGCAAGCCAACAGTGGGCTTTGGAGTTCTAGCAGCTTCCAGGGGCGGGATTGATCTTGCCATTGTTTCCCGGGGCTGATAGGCTCAATCTAAGGTCTTTCAGGTACACATTAATAGTAGATGTTACCACACAGGGGCCACAAAATCAGAAAGCCCATCCGCCCTCGCCCAGTCATGCAGCTCCCGTGCACAAAGATACAGGAGGGAGCCCAGATAGTAATCAAGCCCCACTTAGATTCAAAACCCAGAAAGCTACTGAAGCTGGCTCAAGTATCACAGTGACGTCACCCACCACACTGGAACTCGGGGCTTGAAACAGGAGTTCAATGGCGGTCAGTCTCTGGGTCCACAGGCAGCTCTGCTGGTCCATGCTGGTCTTGCTGGGCCTCTGGGTGAACCTGGCTGGGTCCCTCACCTATGTGGGGCCTTGGCTGGAACAACTGGGCTGTCTCTGGTCCCCCTCGTCTCTCATATACCCAGCCAGTCCTGGCAGAGCAGGGGCCCCAGGGGTGTCGTGCAGGGGAACAGCGTTGCTCCTGCCACATTCTGGTGGCCAGAGAAGATCACAGGAGAGCTGAAATTGGAGGGGTGGGGAGATGAGAGGGGCTGCAGAGGGCAGGGGCACAGGGAGGGGTGGACAGTTGCGGCCACTGTGCCATCCATCCACCAGGGAGCTTATTGGGAAGATCTGTGAGGAAATTACAGGAATGCTGGTGTGTCTTGCAGAAACTGAAAACACCAGGCTTCTTGCACCTTCTTGCTGTCCTGGAGGGACCACGTGGTCTCAGTTTCTGCTGTGTTCACATCTCTCCTGCTACTTCTCCTCTCTAAAGGCCAACATTTCTACCTCCCGTGAGGATAGCCATCACTGTCTCTAGTCTACCCCGTGTCAACTCTGGCTCTAAGCAGACATGACCGCATGGCCTCATTGAATCTGACTGCCTCAGCCTCCCTACATTATATACATACATACATATACATATATATACACACATAGATCTCCTAAGATGTATGTATAAGAACTATGTGTATGAAATATTTATGTATATACTTATTATAATGAATTTGGCTCCAATAATTATAGAGGCTGAGAAGTCCCATGACCAGCAGTTGGGGAGCTGGAGACCCAGGTGCTTTCCTGTAAAGAAGCCCCATCGAGGTGCCCAAGGCACCCTCTCCCCTTGGACTCACCAGGACCCCTTGGCCAGACCTGAGCTGGGTGCCAAGGACTTAGAAGAGAGATTTTGCCAGAACTTGGAGGCTAATATGTTCTGACTTAACTAAACCCTTGAGCTCACGGCTGTCAACAAGATTTCACAGTCCTATAAAATCCATTCTTTGCTCATCTAATGGTCTCGTCTTTATTGTGATTTATTTTCATTGGAACCAGAGCCCAGCAGAAAGTTCAAGGCTCCTCCAGGCTGTGAGTCCATCCAGATGGTAAGAAGCGGCAGCAAAGGTGCCCAGGGCTCTTGTGCCCGTGGCGTCCAGGGGACAGGGTCTGTCTTCAGGCAGCGGGGTCCCCGTCCTAGAACAGAGAGAAGGAAGTAGAGTGTGATTATCCAGGGGGAAGTAGGGGCTCCCTGATGCCATAAAATCTAGGATGTTTCTAGATTTCATCAATCCCTTCCTTATCTGCTCCTTCGGGTTTATGGTGTCTGGCCACAACATTCTCTGTTCTCCTCTGTGGTGCCTCTAGTCCTGGTCTGTGCTTTCTCCCACTTTCCTCCTGGTCCCAATGGGCTGGGTACTTGGCCTCACAGCTGTGTCACCGCAGCTGGCAAACTCACCACACTTCCTGGGCTGCGCTTGGAGAAAAGAACAGAACTGGAGGGTCCTTGAAATCCATTTCAGCTGTGCATCCTATACCTTTTCCGGTTTCAGAGTTTGTTGTTATTTTGTACCAGGATCCTGCAGTTCCCCATTTGTCTGTCCTGTGGCGTTGATGCTAGACAAGTCAGAGAAAAAGGACTGGCTTGTATTCCAGTAATTTGAGATTCAGAAGTTACTTGTCGTCCCTCTGTCTTAATGCCAAAATCAGTGTGTGTGCAGCCTCTGTTAGTGCCCTGTTAAAGCCATGGTTTTTTTTTTTTTTCAGGAAAGCTTTTATATGATTTTTGTTTTATTTACTGCAATAATAGCTATGCACATTTGCAAAATTTTTTCTTAAAAATGTACAGGTGTGATGAGATACGTGAATGATCCAGGTGTAGATGACGTTAGATGCAGATGGACTAGTGGGTCCCTGGCAATACGGCCAAGATGGTCAGTGGGAGCCAAGTTAATGAGATG
Source organism: Phocoena sinus (assembly GCF_008692025.1). Classification (NCBI taxonomy): domain Eukaryota; kingdom Metazoa; phylum Chordata; class Mammalia; order Artiodactyla; family Phocoenidae; genus Phocoena; species Phocoena sinus. Next base: position 43,843,823 of record NC_045777.1, read on the forward strand.
GCCTAAAAAACCCCAGCTTGAAATCTCCATGCGTCTCCACTTTCTAGGCAGGTCCACGCTGACCGAAGTCCGTGGGTTTTTAAAATTAAAGTTGCTTACGTTATGCAGAGCCCCCAGAATGCACCGGGAACAAATACTGATTTTCCTCATTGTATTTAGCACTTCCCATTTGTAGAGTGTTTCACTGCCCAGCCATCAACCAACAGCTGGGCCTCCGGGTGAGAACCGCAGCCACGAGCCCCGTTCGACAGAGAAAATAGACGGAGCCTGAATAGCAGCTGCCCTGCTCCCCCAGGACGGTCCTTCCCACCTGCTGAGGGACGCGTTAACACCCGCCTCCCAGGGCGGATCTCCAGTCTGTACAGGAGGAGAAAGCAGCTTCAGAGGAACTCCTGGTCACCCGTCAGGAGGACGTCTCTGCGAAAGAATGGGGCAGAGCTTATTGTTTATTACAAACGGGGCTCATGCATCAGACCTGTTGATATTTGGGGGCCGCCTTTACTACACCCGCTGGCTCCCAGGCTGTCCCATCACGAGTGACTCCAGGGAGATTCCGTGTTGATCCGGCACCTTCCAGACTGTGCGTCCTGCAAAGCCTGTGATCACAGGACGCAGCCGGAGTCTGCTCTGCGCTCCTCCGAGAAGTCCTGCAAGTGGGCACGTCTGCACGGAGAAGGCGGGGGCTTCTGGGATCCAGGACTGAGGGGAGACATGGGGCGTGTCGCCGAGCCAGCACAGGGTTGAGGAGGGGTGTGAAGATGCAGCCCAGTGGCCATGGGGCTGCGTGGGGTCTGTCACTGTCACAGAGGGTGGCAGCTCTGAGTCTCTGTCCCCAGTCCAAAGGCACCAAAGAGCTGCCCAGAGAACACAGAGACAGCGCGAGGACTGAAGGACAGCGACATGAGGGCAGGTCAGGGGGCCCATCCCTCCCCACCCCCCCCCACCCCTGCTGTCGGTGTGAACAAGAGGGAGCCCCGAGGGGCAATGCAAGAGGGGTTCCAGGAGGGCTGGGCCCTCTCTGACGTGGGAACGGAAGGGTGTGCAGGGCTGGGGTGGAAGGGACGAAGAGGCTGGCAGGTCTGTTGGTCCTATACCCCAGCTCTGCCACTGGACCAGCAGAAGCACTTCGTTGTTAGACTCCACAAGATGAAGAGAAAATAAAAATGTGCATTTTGCTGGCTTGTTTCTCTGTGTACATCCATCACTCCTTGACCTTGGCCTGGAGATGCCCCTGGGGAAAAAAAGAATAGGATGCTTGGCGTCCAAGACACAGTCCCTGGCCTTCCCCACCCCGTCCCCATTTTCTCCTCCATGAGCGGGACCTCAGTAGTCTCAGCCCTGGAAACCCAGTGACCACCATTAGCTGAGGCCCTGCTCCCAGTCCTGTCCCACGGGAAGCAAACTGCCCAGAACTCGTGGCCAGACTCCCCAGCAAGGATCTCATGAGAAGGTAGGCTGGCCCTCTGGTACGTCTTTTTCTAAAGCTTATAATTTTGCATGTCATTTTATGATCAGGGAGCCCCTCCAAGTTATTGCCACAGGGAAAGAAAGTGGAGCAGAAGTGACGTTAGAGTAAGACTTGTCTTCGAGAAAGAAGGGATGATCTACTAGGCCTCATGGTGGCAAAATCAGGCAGCGAACAGGTTGACTAAGCTGATTTCTGGCTTTGCCCACGAGGTTCTCTCTGAATGTACAAAATCCTTAGAAATCCATCACCTGCGGTTTTAATGAGTCCACAGAAATCAGCTGCAGACATATATAATGACATGCTCTGAGTGCTCAGGTAATGAAGTCCCCTGGGACAGACAGAAACACAGATTCTCAGGAACCCATTTCTACTTTAAATAAATCCCACAGCAGTGAGTTTTGCAACGTTCATAAGTGAAGCCACCCCTGCTCTGTGGCCAGCAGTGAGGTGGCATCCCCACGTTCTGAGGGCGCCATGTTCTTAAATGTGCTCCGAGCGGTTCTTGAAAAGCAGGGCATTGTGGCCCGGTGGCCTGTGGATGCTCAAGGAGTGACATGAGCATAATTTCCCTGCAGAAGGCCACATCTCCCAGGATAGCGCCAGCATCCATGGCGGGCAGCCCGGCCCGGGGCACTCGGGCTTTCTGCTTAGTCAGACTCACAAGCACACCCAGGAGTGTGGGCTATTCTTCTGGACGCTGAAATGTCTCCTTTAGCTTCCCAAGTCAGCCCTCGTCCGAGAGTCCACGGGCTCCCCTTCGCCTACTGCTCTTGGAGAAGGTAGGGCTCAGTCCCCAAGTCTGTGATTAGCTGGGCGTATTCTACTCATGTGCTTTCCTTTTCTCTGTCTCCAGAAAACATGAATCCCAGACCCCAACTTCCATCTAATACAAGCCCTCTGATGAAACTGACCACCAGCCCCAAGAACCAGCAACCCCCAAACAATGGGGCCAACCTCTCACAAACATCGTAATTCCTCTATTTCATTTCCTATCCAGAGGGGCTGGTTTTCAGACTCGTCGTGTGTGGGACTGACACGTTACAGGAGAGGTGGATGGGGGTCTCCCACTAGGACCAGATCTAAGGAGAGTCGAGGGCAGGCCGTCGGCGGGGCCCCCTGGCTGCAGCACTGCCTTCCTCCTGCCGTCCGTGCCGTGGAGGTCTGTGCCGTCATCCAGGCTGACCGTGCACCAAACTGACCAGACCCGCTGTGCCGTAAAACGCAACCCTCTCCGTCTTAGCCCCGTTTTCCTCCTAAGGCATCTGCTCTGCTGATGCTGGACTGGTCCTGCCGCTCTCTCTAGAAGGAAGATCACAGTGGCTGCCCCTGACCGTGGGGCAGGTGAGCTGGTGCCTAACGCTGCTCGTTATGAAAGGGCAAGAGCTAGAGGAGCGCACCTCAGATGCAGGGTGGTGGCTCTGGGAGAACCTGACATCCCTGGACCAGAAGCCTGACAGCCAATGCATCACTTCTCCTGGAGGAAATGAACTGATCCTGTCACCAGCAAACTAAATGCAATCAGGCTCTTGACTGGAATCATAGATCGTGTTTAAATCACAGTTAGCGGGGCACCGAGGCCGGACAGCACTCGAAGGAATTTGCAGAGACACGTGGGCCAGAGGTCTCCCCATTTCCTAGTATTCTAAGGGGTTTTAAATTACTTTAGAAAATACTCTGATAGATATACACCTGCCTATCAAAACAGTGTGTCAGAGAGAGAGAGAGAGAGAGAAAGAGAGAGAAATTGGTCAAAACGCCCCTTTGGGATCATGTTTAGTTAAACTGGAAAGAATTACAGACCCTCTGAAGGCCCTGGGCCAGCCAGACTGAAAAATTATTTTGCTTTTTGTTTGTTTGTTTGTGGGTGGGTGGTCAGTTGTTCAGTGGAGAAAAGTTCAACAGTGGTCAACCATTAAACCAGCAAATGGTAGAAAGGACTCCACGCCCGGCTGTGAGCTGATCCAACCTTGCCCCTCTACCTCACCCCACACATCCAGCTACACACATTCCCTGGATTCTGTCTGCACACGTGAGAAAACAAGCAATTCTTTCGGGGTGCAGTGCAGCTCGTGGGTCACCCATAGTACCTCACCTTTGGGGGCTGCTGGGACTTGAGTCCAGTTATGGGTCTGGAATCAAAGTGGGGGGAGGGGCCATGGGGGAGTCCTGAGGGGAGTCAGCAGGGTCTGGCAAAGCCTCTGCCTCTGGGGGGCTGATATCCTCAGGTGGGGGTGAAGGTTCTGCTTCACTGGGGGTGGAGAGCCTGCTTCTGTTGGAATCGAGGGGCTCAGGGTCCCCAGCTTCATCCAGACCTTCCCACACATCCTCGTCCTGACTCTCAGGACCCCATTCCTTCCCCATCAATGCCCCCACTTGAACAGTAGACATTCTGTGGGGCTAGAAGTTCAACTTGTGTTTGTGAAGTCAGCCACTCACAGCATGAGATTCTGGGCTTGCTTTTCCACCATCTCAGCCCTTCAGCTACAGCAGACAAGGTCCCTTTCAGGGCAAACACAGAAGCTCTCAGATCACTGACGTGGTTCTTGAGCTGGGAATTTCAAATCCCCGAGCTCTTCGTTTCTTTCCCCACTTTGTCCAGTGATATTAAGAGCAACCAGCCAATCTCACTACACTTGTTGGTTTGACGAAAATGTTCAAAAATATCACGCACAGTCATTCAGATCCTTGCTTTCTGTACAAGCGTTTGATTAGGAGTATCCGCTGGTGACACTCTGTGTGCCTCTATTGGCAGATCACACTGTGGACTAGCAGTGATCTCTCTACTGCTGGAAACTGAGACATTTAGGACACCAGGCAGCATGTCAGCACTAGGATAAGGGCCTATTAAAACAGAGAAATCACCCACAAAAGGCACAAGATGAAAAAGCTACAACAACAGACGCAAACAGGACACAGGTTTTTGGGTGAGGGCTGGAACAAGAAGGCAGGACGTGGTCTTTTGTGGCCTCAGCTGGGAGCACATGTGTCAGGCGACTCAATTTTTTTGCCTCCCTGTGCGAGTCTGTGAATCACTGCCAAGTATTATCTTGGAGTTACAAATACTTGTTAGCAAGTAGGTGAACTTGCAATTACAGAATCTGTGAATAATAAGGATTGACTGCATCCGATATAGGTCTAGTATCCAGAATATATAAAAAAGTCTTACAACTTAATAATAAAAGGACATATAACCAAGTCAAGTGGGCAAAGGATCTACATAGACGTTTCTCTTAGAGAAGCGCAAATCAGAATGATGAGTTGTTACTTTATACACACTAGACAAGCTAAAATTAGAAAGATAAACAATAGCGAGGGTTGACAGGACTGTGAAGGCAAGACTGTGAAGGACGGTTCCGCCTTGTTGGTGGGGATGTAGGATGTGAGGTTGTGGCGGGAATCAGCCAGGCAGGTCCCTGAAATATTAAACATAGAGCTGCCGCAGGACCACGATTCCATTCCCAGGTATATGCCCGAGAGAAATGCAAACAGGTGTACGCACACACACATACACATGCTCACAGCGCATTATTCACAGGAGCCAAAAAGTAGAAACAAACCAAATGTTCGTCAGCTGACGAATGGATAAATACATGTGGTCTATCTATACATGGGAAAGTTATTTGACATAAAAAGGAATAAAGTGTTGATACATTCTTCAATATGAATGAACTTTGGAAACATTGTGGTTAGAAAAAGGAGGCAGTCCCCAAACATACCATGTGAATTCTTTGGTAAGAATGTTCTAGAATAGGCAGATCTAGAGAGATGTAAAGTAGGTTACGGTTGCCTAGGACTGTGGGGTGAGGAGGAAGTAGAGAATGAATCCCAAACATTACTTAGTTTCTCTTTGGAGTGATGGAAATGTCTTCAAGCTGACTGTTGTGGTTGAATAATTCTACAAATATATCAAAATTTACTGAGGTGTACATTTGTGTCAGTGAATTGTATGGTATATGAGTCATATCTCAGTAAAGCTGTTAAAAGTAAAAGTTAAATATACACCTATCTTATGACCCAGCAAGTCTACTGGGTCTCCTGGTTATTCTCCAAGATAAAAAAAAATGATATTTAAAATAAAATGTGTATAAGAATGTTGAAAGGAGTCAGACTCATAATAGTCAAAAACTGGAAAAAACCCAAACGTCCATCAAAAGTTTGGTAAGTCCACACAATGTAATTCTAGTTATCAATAAAACAGAGTGAACTAATGATACACATAACAACAAAGGTGAATTTCAGTACCTTTATGTTGAGTCAAAGAAGCCTGGCCCGAAAGGCTACGTGCTGTAGAGTGTAACTTCATCTAAATGGAGTCCCGACACAGAGTGGGGTGCCTGGGGCCGGGTGCTGGGGGACAAGCTGCAAAGGTACACACAAGAATTTTCTGAAGTAATGACAATTTAAAAAAATTAAAAATATTAAGCAAAGATAACCAAGAATATCATACGAAAATAAAATAGTGTGTGTGTTCCAGCTGGTATTACAACATATTATAAAGATACAGTGATTAAACTATTTGCACAAGACATACAAATCAGTGGAACAAACACAATCTCAGAAAAAGAATCTAGTGTTTATTTTTTTTATTTTTGACTGTGCTGTGTGGCGCGCGGGATCCCAGTTCCCCGAGCAGGGATCGAAACTTTGCCCCCTGCAGTGGAAGCATGGAGTCTTAACCACTGGACCACCAGGGAAGTCCCAGAATCTAGCATTTATATGTGATAAAGAGAGCGTTTCAAATGGTCATACTGCTCAACAGCAATCTCTAGGACAACGGCTTAACTTTGGAAAACATTATAACTGCCCTTGCAAGTCACCAAAAGAAATTCCAGATGATGACATCAATGTGTCTTTAAGGATGTTGATTAGAACATTATTTATGTGAGAAAATATAACAAAAACCCAAGGGCTCAATAATACACTTTATTTAAGAAATCACAGCAGAGCCATCAACAGATCAAAGTTCGTGTTCTGTGGGACCATAGGAGAGTATTTACAGGCTGTGACCAAGAAGTGTGACTTTTTTGAGTATCACTAGGATGGTAACTTTGAAAGGTGTCTGAGATGTGACCCAGCCAATGACTGCATTTCACAGAGGAGGACACAGAGGCTCAAAGACACTAAGTCACTGGTCCTAGTTTACAACTAATTAGAAGCAGATTCGGAAACAGGACAAAAATTTTAAATTCCATTCTCAGTATGTTTTACAATAATCACATTGAAAATGAAGTGTTAGCTGTAAAAAAAAATTTTCTTTTACATATGTGCTCCCCTAGAACATTTAAAAGAGGATTTATTTGTAACCTAATTGAGGGGGAACATGGCAGGAGCACAGCTGCCTGGGCACATTCTTTCTACAGGATTACACGTACTCTTAGCAGCATGCAAGTGCTTTCCTTTCTAGCCTTTCCAATAAAATCACCAAGAAATCTGCTGAAACATGTAATTATGTAGCATTTTTAACTTTACTATAAGTGAGGGTCTTGTAAGTAAGAAGTAACATTGGCCCGTTGTCTCCAGCATGAGAAGCCTGGTTATTTTGTAAATAAATTGGAAAGCCTGCAATCAAGGGGACTTTGGTTTGAGTCCTTCCAGGAGACCTTGCTGGTGCCCATCTGAGTCTCAGGGTCATTGCTGGGACTGAGGCTGTGCTGGGCACAGCTGCCTCGTTCCGTCTCCCAGCAGGATGGCAGCGCTGCCCTTCTGGCAGGCTCCTCCCTGGTGGGCGCTGAGTCACACATGTGTTGCCCTCTCCCTGCTGAGAATGCAGTGGGGACCTCTCTGGACTCTGGACCACTTACCTGTAAGGCAGAGATCCTGCCCGCAGGCTCCTCACGGGTTGAATAGATAAAGCACAGGTGAACTTTTAGGAGAGTGAAACCATTTTGTTTGATACAATAATGGTGGATACATCACCCTGTGTATCTGTCAAAATCCACAGAGCTTTACAACACAAAGAGTGAAACAATGTGTGAAAATTAAAAAAAAAAAAAAAGTATTTAGGCGGTTGGGAGAATGCTAGGATGGAATGCAGATGTGACCAAAAAATCTAAGTGTGACAAATGTATGAAGGGGGTGGTGGGAACAGACACTAAGTCCCTTTGGAAGTGAGTGGTCTCTAAGAGCACAGGTGAAGGGCCTACTCTAGTGGGTAAAGGTATTTCCCATGAGAGCAGAGTTGGCGTTCTGATGCTGCCCTACATGTGCCCTGGAACTGAACAATTAGGTGAACAGACACTGGGTGGTGGGAGCCATTCTCTCCCTGTTGGCGGGGAGCTTACAGAGAAGCCAGAGGAGGAGACAAGAGTGGTCCACGGTGTGATGGATTCAGAGGCAGACATCAGTGTGAACTCACGATTATCTTAGTACATGCACGGCTGGTCACATCTACAACGTTCCTAGAATGTGAACATGTATGGTTAGTACACACACATGTTCTCTGCTCTGTCAGAGCCAAGGTCATCCACCCTCTCAGAAGTCAAGTAGGAGCCACCATTCGCAAGTCTGTAGACGTCCTGATCCCGTCCTGAAGGCTGTCTTTTGAAAGGGTCAGAGGAGACCGAATGTTCGCAGTGGAATCCTGACGGGTGGAGGACCTACCACCCCAGGCAGTTCTGACTCTGCAGTGGTGCTTCTCCTGCTGTTTTGCAATTCTGCAAATAGAAGTGGGCTTGTGGAGGGCAGATGGTGAGGCAGGTGTTTTCTGTCCATTGTGATGCAAATGGTTCCTTTTCAGAGCAATGCAAATGCTTTTCCTTGGTGGAAATGGAATTGATTTCCAGCCTGAATAAAGGATGATCTAAACATTCTACATTTTTTTTTCAAACTTTATATTTTAGTGCCTGAAATATGACCCAGCTTTGCATCTCTGAGTGAATTCATCTCAGCAATCTATCACATTTCTGTTCTTTAGATGTTACTTTGAACCAGCTTTTGTACCTTACATCATTAATTAATGAATTAAATAAAATGATTAACGCATGTTTACATTTGTGTTAAAGTCTTGATTTTACCTTTTTGAATATTACCCTTTAAGAGTTTCTACTCATCACCAGCTAGAACCCAGATATTGCAAAGCTTAAGTTTTATCAAGGAGGTTCACAAATGTTCCACTGGATTCTCTCAGAAAATGTTGGCAGGATTCATCAGTGTGCCTATTTTGCAGATGTTGGAAATGAGGCTCAGATGTCCTGAGCTACTGGGGTTTGAACTTGGGTTTTCTGAACAAGCCTGCAGTCGTACCTCTGGAGAGTAATTCCCAGACCAACAGGGAATTCTCAGCCCCAGCCCAGCCCTGCTTAGGCAGAACCTGGGGCTGGGAGGGAGGGCAGCGGTCCTGGTGATGCTGGTGCCCACGCTCAGGGCTGAAAGCCACTGCCAGGAGCAGCACAGGGGAAGCACCAAGGAGCTTTAAAGAAAGCACGGATGCCTGGGTCCCCCGCTAGATGTTCTGATTTAATTGGTCTGGAGTGTGGCCTGGGCATCTGGATTTTAAAAAGCTCCCTGGGTAGTTCTAAAGTACAGCCAGGGTTGCAAACTGCAGCCCTTTAGAGTGATAACCCCAACTCAGAAATATATCTACACTTTTGAAGCATTTCCAGCTCACGGTCTGCAAAGTTAGATGGAAACTTGACAGATACCTAATTAAATAGGACAGTTCCAAACGCATCCCACGAAGAGATGTGATTTCCCTCCGCACCTATCATAAGGACCCTAACCATGAAGGGATAGGGCCTGCCTCTCTCACTGAAGAGAAGTCAATGGACTGTTCTTTGGGTTAGAGAAAATAAATTAAAAGAACGGCATTTGGATTGGCCCCTATGGTTCAGTTACTTCTCAATGTAGCACAAATTCCCTGAAAAGCTTTTTCAGAAGGAGTTTGCGAATTAGCAGCTCAGCATCCGACTGGGGAAGTCATTATGTAGCAAGCTCCAAGCTGAGACCATCAAATAATAACTGACGATTTATAATTTCCAAAGTCATATTCTTAAATATGGGATGGTGGAAAGGAACGTTTGCCAACAGCACTACTGCAGTGGAAAGGATTAGTTTTTAAGATGACAAAGTGCCTCCTTCTTTGGGGCCATCTGCCCCGGCCTTTGAGGTATTTGGGCAGTGAGCTCTGGTCCAGGCAGTGGGCTCTGGTCCAGGTCACTCCTCCTTGGTGTGCGTGACGCATGGCTTCGGGGACACAGTGGCGATGATTTATTTACTCAACTGGTGATGAAAACTAGGATACAGATGTGGGCATGTGTAGGACTGTCTCATGTTTGAGACATAGGCATCTCAGTAGGATGTGTGTTTGGGGCAGAATTAACACAGTAATTGACCATCACTTCATTCATCACAGTGATTTTCTAAAGAGGTTCTAAGCCAAAGGGTCTTGTAACAAACCCCAAAATGCAATCTTGGGATTTGCTCAGGACCCCAAATTCTCATTATTTGCTGAGTAAGATTTTAAGATTTGTGGTTCAAGATATAAGATTTTTTTCACATCAAAATTGACTGTCAGGCTATCCAATAGACCGTAGCTGGGTGTTAAGAACTTTTTCTCTGTTGAGGAAAACTCCCCTCACTATCAACCGTATCATCCATTATGTTTGCTGTGCTGTTCATCTCACAATAAGTTCTTTTTGTAACCAATTATATCTTCATACCATCAGATTTAAATACATCTGTGGAATCCACTAATCTATGCATATTCTTAATTCCTAATAAGACTGTAGGTTCCCTGATAACAGGGCAGGGCAAGGACAATGCCTTAGAATTTCAAATCTGTCATCGGGTCTTGGATACATAGGAGGTACCTCATCCGTACGGAGGCTCTGATGAGGGCATCTGTGTGGATTCACCAAATCTGATCACACATGCCCTCACTGCTGGGACAACTTACCTTCAAAACCTGCCTCTGCTACAAACTACCCACATATCTTGGACAAATTGCATGGCTTACGACTCAGTTTCCCCACCTGTAAAATGGGGATAATAACTGTACCCACCCCATACATTTGTCTTGGGAAGATTAAGTTCTTTTACTTGGAAAATCCTTAGAACAGAGGTGAAGGTATGTGAGAGTCACTACTGTTACCTAATGCCAGTGGCAGGGTGGCCACTGTCATGGGAGAGCAGGGGATAGTGCCCAGCAGGGAAACAGGCCAGGTGTCGGATGCCGGGAGGTGGGAGGGCAGAGAGGAAGGCGGGATGCTGGCCCCCATTAAGTTCCTCATGAACACACGTCAAATGTGAGAACAATAAAATGTATCAGTGAAAAAAACTGATTAAATAGTAATTAAGAGAAAAAAAAATAGTAATTAAGTAGGATGAGAACAGCAAATGCACCAAATGAAAACACTCCAACATCAGGAGATCGGAACCCTAGCAGGGAACGATGTGAAGTCATACTCAAATTAGGATTGCTTGAGGAGAGGCCGTTAAAGTGAACATTTACAAAACTGTAGGCTCAGGAAGTGTCTGGCTGTCTGTCCTCCATCCCATTAGAGTCCATCCCGCTGAGATCAGTTCGAGGATGCACTGTCCACCCTCTCACGTAACGAGGACGTTCTCATCTGCTTCACTTTCCTCCACTTGACATTTGCATAATTCAGGAAACGAAGCCTGGGGTGGGCCTTGCGGTCTCTGATGACAGTTCTTTGATACTGGCCTGATGTCTCAGTAAACTCTCTCTTTGACTGACGTTTATTTCTGTCATGCATTTGAGCCACTAATGCGTGCGTCTGCTCATCTGCTCACCACTATATTCGACTTGCGTTTTAAGTGCTTATTACATTTCTAGGAAGGAGGAAGAAACAAAAGAAACGAGACTTTTTCCTCATCCTCAAGAATTTGCAATCTCATTGAGAAGGCGTGAAACAAAACAGTTATTTACAGAAGCAAAGCTTTGTGCTCCAGCGGGAAGGTTGAGCTGGGGACAGAAGCTCTTCTTCTTTATCCTATTTGAGATCCGTTTACCCGGATGAGGGCAGTGGCCGGGGGATGGACGGATGGGGGCAGGGAGGACGTCTTGGAGGGGCTGTCAGTAGCTTCAAGGAGAAGCAGAAGGGCAATGTGGAGGACTGTCAGCTCCAAGACCCAGCAGTCCTGGTAAATGAATCTCGGGAAGGCTGTTTCCCCAACTGCAAAGTGGGAGAAATACTAGCTGCTCTCCAAGGTTGCCGTAAAGCTTAGACGCAGCACAGGTCAGCGACTGGCCACGTGGCACGTTCCATAAAGGCAGTGGCTCTATTTCCTTTTTCTAATCACTGTGTACTCAGCACCTCGGGGTGGGGTCTCATGCAGATGGGAATTTGGTAAACAGGGCTTGAATTTACTAAACTAGCAAAGTGTCTGGCACATAGTAGACACTTAAAAATAGACATTCTTTTCCCTCTCCCACCCCACTCCTCCTTGGCAACCACCAGTCTGTTCTCTATGTCCACGATTCTGTTTCTGCTTCACAGATAGGTTCATTTGTGTCATATTTTAGATTCCACATATAAGTGATATCATATGGTATTTGTCTTTCTCTTTTTGACTTACTTCATTTAGTATGATAATCTCTAGTTGCATCCATGTTGCTGTAAATGGCATTATTTCATTCTTTTTTACGGCTGAGTAGTATTCCATTGTATATATGTACGACATCTTCTTTATCCATTCATCTGTCAATGGACATTTAGGTTGTTTCCATGTCTTGGCTATTGTGAATAGTGCTGCTATGGACATAGGGGTGCATGCATCTTTTTTAAAATTTATTTTTATTATTTATTTATTTTTGGCTGCGTTGGGTCTTCATTGCTGCGTGCGGGCTTTCTCTAGTTGCGGTGAGCGGGGGTTACTCTTTGCTGTGGTGTGCGGACTTCTCATTGCTGTGGCTCCTCTTGCTGTGGAGCACAGGCTCTAGGTGCGTGAGCTTCAGTACTTGTGGCATATGGGCTCAGTAGTTGTGGTGCACGGGCTTAGTTGCTCCACGGCATGTGGTATCTTCCCAGACCAGGGCTCGAACACGTTTTCCCCTGCATTGGCAGGCGGATTCTTAACCACTGCGCCACCAGGGAAGTCCCTGGTCTCTGAATTACAGTTTTGTCTAGATAAATGCCCAGGAGTGGGATTGCTGGATCATATGGTAATTCTATTCTTAGTTTTCTGAAAAAATAGTAGATATTTTATTGTTTTATTATTATGTATCTCGCTTTCAGCTCTGAAATGATGTGATGCATTGATAAGATTCAGATGAAAATTAACAATGAAGAGAATGTCATCTTCACTTGCTGAGGCCTGTCCGTCCTCTGCTGGGCCAGAGGAGGCTCTGGAGAGAAATGCTTGTCTCCCCACAAGGCAAAGGCAGAGGGATTGGATGAGGGACAGGAGGAGAAATGCAGGTCTTAGAAGAGCCTGAGAAATGGGCCCTGTTGGGGCAGCAGTCCTAGGATTATGGGTCCTAGGGAGAGGCGGGAGAAGGGTTCTCTCAGCTGAGGGTCCAGCCGTGAGGATGCATTAAGCTCCCAGGAGAAACTGGCGAGTAATAAGGCAGGAAAGGGAAGGGGTGCAGTTTCCATTGGAGACCCAGCCTCAGCCTGCAGCGTGAATTATGCTCAGCATTTATCTGTCTCGTTTGCCAGGGTTGGGATTGTGTGCTTCTGCTCCAGTCATTGGCAAAGAAACTCCCCTGGGGTGGGGAGGGGCAGGGACTGTAAACTGGTTAGGGGAGCAGAACCCCTGTGAAGGGAGAGAGCTGCGACGGAGCGAAACGGTACCTCCAGCAGGGTGTTGGGGGCAGGATGCCGGGGCAGCCCATACAATTCCAAAGTGTACAGCCTTTCACTTTGGCCAAAGAACACCTTGAAGTTCTAAGACGCTTGTTATGGACAAAGGTAATCCCTGAAGAGACCGTTTAAACTTAAAAAAAAAAAAAACGAGCTTCAAATATCAACATGCGTTTCAATTTTGAGGCAACTTCCGGTAGCAAAGGTAGAAAGGCAGCCTAAATGCTGACACGAGTAGACATTTTTGGTGAGGGTTGAATGGGGGATGGTGGTAGATTAGAGTAGGGGGTCCCTATGTAGCGGCCAGAAAAACCTGCGTTTCTCTGGGGCCGTTTGCTCACCTCACGTGAGAGCTGGTAGCCTCGCCGGTCACAACACGTGGTGCAGTGACAAGCAAGAGGCAGGTGTTCGGGACGTGTCCTCCGTGTATTAACAGCATCTTGGGCTCTGTCTGACGTTTTTATCTCAGTCTCCTTTTCCTGTCATTTGTTTTCCGGCCTCAACCCTTTCTGGAATAATTATTTCTTCTAATTATAAACCATTAATATAATTTAGCCAGGATGTTCAAGGGCAGCAAATGAACCCCTGTTTCAGCCCTTTGTCACTTGCGACATATGTCTCTTAGTGCATTTATTATTTTGGTGTAAATAGAATAAATATGCATTTCATGAATGGCAAGATCACAGCAAAAGCCAGTGATGTTGTCTGTTTATGAATTAAGACAACACACATAAACCCTTCCATTCTTAGAAAGGGGAGAGGGACAGACATGAACAGACAGAAATGCAGCAGGAGAAAACCTCCAAAATGTTAACTGTGGTTATCACTAGGTTCAAGAATTATAGATGGATCTCATGTTCACGACCGCTCAATAATATCCAACATTTTTAACAATTAAAATGCCAGGGATACAGTGAAATATCCCCTCAAAAGATATGCAGATAAAAATAAAGAAAACAATCCTTAAAAAATAAGAAGAGGAGGAAACGTGTTGCAAAGGCACATTTCCTTTGGGAAAGATATGTATCTGTACTGTGAACATTGTTGCCTGGTTGTCCAACAGTAATTAAATATATGTTCTCACCAGAAATACATACAGTATATTCAATTTTTACATTAGTCATTAAAGATTCAGTTGTAGAGTCTCACTCTTGACAGACCCACCTGATACCAAAGTATTAAATTTTACTTTTCAGTTTAAATTATTCTCTCTTCTCCTTCCCCAAGTTAAGTCACTTATTTGCAACAAAACAAGTGAAATGTAACCATTTGAATGAATAAACATGAACTCCAGAGAATGCAGCCCTCATGCTGTGCTTGTAATGAAATCTATTTCTTTTGATGATCTCAATGAAAAGAAGTTAAGAATTGAAAGTGTGACTTTAATTATTTCTTGATGTATCTGCTTTTTGCCAGTCAGGCACAGTGAGCAATAGGTTCTCTCAGGGTTTCCCAGGAATGTCCTTGGCATCAGGCTCCTGGCATGAATGGGCAAGGATATTTCAGGTAAGAGGACCTGGTACTAATCTTAGAAAGGAAGGGTGGAAGCCCTTTTTTCCTGTTAGCCATTGTTTTACAACAAATGAACCCAAAACATAGAGACAAGACCATTGCTTTGTTGTGCTCATGATCAGTGGGTCAGGACTGCTGGCTGCGTTCAGCTGGGTGATTCTTCAGCACCGTATTGTGTTGACCAGGGTTACTTGGTGGTGCTCAGCTGGCAGCTGGTCTGGTCTGGAGGACCAAGGCGGCTTTCCAGCCTCCGGTACTTTGGTGCAGATGGCTGGGAGGCTGGGCTTAGCCGTCCTCCTCCATCTGCATGTCATGTCCAGGTGTCTCTGCAGGAGTAGTGTTGGGTTTCTTACAAGAGCTCAGGGCTCCAAGAGCAAGTGTTCAAAGCGCTGGGAAATGGAGGCTGACAGTTTCTTAAGGTCTGGTCTCAGAACCTGGTTCAGGGTTGTGCCTGCATTGTCTCTTAACCAAGCATCCACCGATTCAGAGAGGGGCACAGGCTCCACCTCTTGATTGAAGGAGTTGTCAAAGAGTATGTGGGTGTCTTTAATCCAGCATGTTCTCCCATAGCAGCATTTCCCCTATCAATGGGTAGCCCGCTCTTACTGTCTCTCAGCTGACACATCAAAAATCCTGGTCCTTTCCAGAGGATGGCCAGGTCGAGTTAATCCACATTTGCATGGGGCTTGTAGAAAACAAGAAGTGTTAGAGTGAAGGTTTGATATTTGCTCCTGTTTGTTCCAGGGATGCTCTTTAAAATCCTTAATTAAAAAAAAATTTGATTAGATCCTATATATCAAGGTTTATGATACAAATATATTGCCTGGATCTATGTTTAAATTTAAGCAAAACTGAATGACTTTCCCCTTATTTGAGATAATTCATCATATGTTCTGGAGAAAAGTTCTACCCAGTTTATCCTGAGAGGGAACAGTGACAGGTTGTTGGGTTATCTCAATATTTGTCTAATACATACTGTGTGAATCTTTTTTTTTTATGTGCCAAGCATTATCCTAATTTCTGGAGATCTACTGTCGAATAAGATTTTTCAAATTACTGCCTTCATAGAGCTTACATTCTAATGAGAGAAAGATAACAGGTAAATAAATACATAGACATGTAGTTTCAGGTACAGTGAAGTGCAGTGAAGGAAAACAACAAGGTCATGGGCAGGAAATGATTGTGGGGGTGGGAGGAGGCATTTATGTGTAGACGGTGAAGGGGGCTCTCCTGGGATTTGACACTAGAACAGGTACATTAACAAAGTGAGGGGGTTAATGATATGGCAGTGCCGGAAGAAAACAATTTCTTTGATTTGGGAACAAGAAGCACAAAGTTCCTGAGGCAGAAAGAAGCTTTCACCGAGTAGCACGGAGGGGTTGAAACAGCGTCAGAAAATTAGGCAACTCTCAGTTACCAAATGCCACCTAACAAATCAGCCCAAACCTCAGTGGCCTGAAACAAGGACAATAATTTATTATCGCTCATGAATTCTGTCGGTCGAGAGTGCAGGTGTGGCCTGGCTGCATGGCTCTGGCCCAGAGTCTCCCACGAGGCTGCAGTCAGAGGTCAGTCAGGGCCTCCATCACCTGAAGGTCGACGGGGCTGGAGCGTCCTCTTCCAAGGTGGCTGCTCGCAGGGGCGGCAAGATTATCCTGACTGTTGGCTGGGACCTCCGTCCTCACAACATGATGGGTGAGTTCTAAAGGTGAGAAGGCAGAGAGAGACAGAGACAGAGACAGGGACAGAGATAGGTCCTTCACAGGACAGCCTCGGAGCTCTCCTGCAACGTCAGTTCTATTCCACTCTGTTGGTCAAAGCCCAGATTCAAGGAACGGGAGGTGAGTCAAGAAGGGGACAAACATGGGGGTCTGACCATCTTTGGAAAATACAACCTGCTCCAGGTAGCTAGATAACATAAGGCCTCTGGGCCACAATGAGGGGTCAGGATTTTAGTGCAAGAGAAACAAGAACCCTTGAAGGCTCGGATGGGAAGGTGACATGGTCAGATATACACTTTTAGAAGTTTACTTCAGGGACTTCCCTGGAGGTCCAGTGGATAAGGCTCTACGCTCCCAATGCAGGGGGCCCGGGTTCGATCCCTGGTCAGGGAACTAGATCCCACACGCTGCAACTAAGGGTTCTCACGCCGCAACTAAAAATCCTGCATGCCACAACTAAGACCCAGCGTAGCCAAATAAATAAATATTTAAAGAAAAAAAAGTTTACTTCACATGACGTGTGAAGAATTGTAGAGCAGAAAAATAAGAGGTTACAGATGGTGTCCAGGAAAGAAAAGATGGTGAATCAGCCTGTGGATGTGACAAGAAATTTCAAATTTGGGAAGTGTTTCGAAGTTTGAGCCAGTAAGACTCACTGTTGGAGTGGATGTGGGATTTGAGAGAGAATGAAAGACTCTTCCAGCATCTGGGTTGGAGCAAATGGGTGGAGGGTGCATCCTTAATTGAAATGGAGAAGCCTGGGTGAGGAGCTGATTTAGGGGTGGTGTGGGGACTCAGATTTCCATGTGGGCAGTTTGGCTCTTGTTGATAGAATTACGACAAGGAATTCTAGGAATAGGAAATGCAGTGGGCAGGGGAGGGGTCTTGGGTGACCCTGATAAGGTCCTGAAGAAACGTGGCTGGAATAGGTTGGAGAGAGAATACATAAAGAAGGGGAGACAAAATTAGGGATACATCTCTTTAAAAACAAGACTTTATTGAGAAAACTATAGAGTTTTATTGAAGACCAAAAATATTGAAGGAATAAAAAGATGCAATCAATATGATACACCTTGAATCCAAGGGGCAAATCAACAATTTCCTAAGCAACTTGGTACTGACTCACCTACATGAACGGTCCATCCACAGCCTACACAGCACAAAAGTCATAACATTCTGTGCTAAGGAAGAGGATTCCAGGTTGGAGGGGCCTGTTACTGCAGCCAGGAAAAGTCAGAGGAAGTGTTATGAACAAGATTCTGCTTTGGCATCTCCCAATTTGAAATCCTAAGGGTGCATGTGTATACACACACACACACACACACACACAGACACACACACACACACACGCATCATGTCCACTGGTGTTTTATACAAGATTATTTTGAGTATAAGATTATCACCGTAAGGTCGTATCCGGGGGTCAGGAAGCTGGGACAGTCCAGCATGTTCATTTATCTTCAACTTTTTTTTTTTTTTTTTTTTTTTTGCAGTATGCGGGCCTCTCACTGTTGTGGCCTCTCCCGCTGTGGAGCACAGGCTCCAGATGCGCAGGCTCAGCGGCCATGGCTCACGGGCCCAGCCGCTCCGCGGCCTGTGGGATCTTCCCGGACTGGGGCACGAACCCGTGTCCCCTGCATCGGCAGGCGGACTCTCAACCACTGCGCCACCATGAAGCTTTTAATGAAGCTCAGAAGGCCCCTTCCCCAGGGTTCCCTACTTCTTAACTGTATGTTGGTTACAGTTATCATTTAATTTATTGTTACTCTTGACCCAAGTTTATAATGGATGCGGACCCCACCCCCATCTGTTGATGCACCCAGCTCACATCTACTGAGCACTTCCTGTGTGCCAGGCACCACAGATCGTGTCTGAGAGGAAGAAGGATGTGCCTCAAGGTGGAAGAGACCGCAGCCCAGGATTGATGACAGGATTCAGGGGAGGGTCTGGTCAATGTACATATGTTTGCATTTTCCAGTCAGTGTGGTCGGGCCTGACCTGAGTGGGGAGAGTCTGACTGGCCCAGGGGGACCTGGATGTCCAGAAGTTGCCCATAAACACCAACTGGGAGTTGGGGAGAAGAGCGTCAGGCAGACATGTATGTACCAGATAACTGGTGCCTCTCTGGGGGCCTGACCCCTTCAGATGGGAAGTTCTTCTCCTGCCCCTGACTCTCTGGTAAAAGTACAGAGGGTTGGTCAAACGCAGAAGGCGCACATGCTCCAGGCACAAGGTTCCAGGAGACAGTGTCCCCAGGTCTGATCCATGCTGACTCAACAGCTGCAGCCCTTGGCAGTAATGCCTGGGCTGGAGCCTCACGCCGGCTCGTCTGTCTCACTCAGGCTCCACGTTGATTGCACGAGAGGAGATCCGGCCTCGTTGGTTCGTCACTCCCGTCTCTGAGCTCTTCATCACCATCCGGGCTCCATGAAGCCTGTGCTTCTGCAGGGGCTGCAGCACTTGTAAAGGTTTATCTACTGAACAAGAATTCAATCTCAGGGAAGACGAACCCTGCCTCCGTTTACTTTAGAATAGCATTGACATTTTAGAAGTGGATAACTACTGAAACCAAACTTTTTGTTACTAATGAAATTGGATTACTTTTCTTTTCAATTTTTTTTATTGAAGTATAATTGATTTACAGGGTTGTGCCAGTCTCTTCTATACAGGGAACTATGTTCAATATCCTGTGATAAACCATAACGGAAAAGGATATATGAGAAAGAATGTCTCTATGTGTATAACATCAATTACTTTGATAGATGCTAATTCAAGTGCCTTGAGACAGATGGTGGAAGTAAAGCCCGGGGCACTGAGCAGCTTCTTGGTCTCTCTTCTCACTGCAGCCCATCTTCGCAGTAAATATTCTACGAACATCAGCCAGCAGGGGCTGTGCTGGGCTGTGCCATAGCAGTACCGTTCGCAGGCTGCCCTCCTTCCTGGAAGAATGAGTCTTACCAGCAGCATCTTTAGACGTTTTGTACCTGAGACCTTCGAGGAAGCCTCCCTCCACCAGTCCGCCTCTGCCTGCTGTCTCCAATGAAGGCCTGCGTTGGGTCCAGACGACTATCTGAGTTTGTGGATTTCACCCAGAATATAGACTATGTTTATGTCTGAGTCATGCTGGGATCTCTAAAGATGATTTCGTAAAAATTCAGGACTATCATTCTATTTGTGGTGGTGAAAAATGAGACTATGAATTACCGATGACCATAGATTCTCTAACGCTTCTCCCATTGTAGTTGGAACCCTTGCCCCCTCCCCCAATTTGGTGACCGCTGCTTCATTGACTTGCTTGACCCCAGGACCCCAGGTGATGGAGGAGCTGTACTGGGAGGCCGATGGCTAGGTCGTGAGAAGCCTGGCAGCTCGCGGGTCTGCTGGCATGCTGTGTTTCTGTGGTAGAAGTCCACTCTCTCCATTGGAGAGAGTGGAAGAGGCCATGGGGTGACCCCCGAGGGGGTGAGCTGAGCTTGGCCTTCCAGACACTACTGCCGAGGCAGCAGGCAAGTAAACAAACCGTCTTGGCCCCTCAGACCAGCCAGTCCACCAGCTGAGCACCCGAGCGCCCAGGCCACTTCACCCGGAGCAAAAGGATTTCAGCTGAGCCCTGCCCAAATGCCTACCCACAAAGCTGTGAGACACAGTAAGATGTTTGTTATAAGCCGTAAGTTGCTGAGCAGAGCATGGCGCTGATTCATTTAGGTTGAGGTCTTAGAGTCTCAGCCGTTTGGCTGGGATTTACGAATGCACCTGGAAATGGTGCACAAGCTCAGAAGGTCCTGTCATTAACTCCACACACTAAAGCTTCGGGGTTTACACCTATTGTTATGCTATGTCATCAGCTTGCTGTTCAAGAGGAGTGAGCAGACTGGAGGTTCCTGATTTCTGGGTCTAGCAGTGACCCTCCACTCAAATCAGGTGCCTTTGCCTTAGTTAAGGATGTCCTTACAGACATGAAGACTTTCCACTTCAGCGCTACAGGAATACAAGTGAAGCCACACTGGCTTATGTATACTTTGATATTGTTTTTATCTTTGAAGGAGAAATAAAACAAGAACAACTTTTATGATTTCGTTTCATTTTTGTATTTCTCTTGGAGTCAGATACTTGCTCGTTTGAGCCATTGCAATGACTGTTCCCTTGTAGTTTCATCATAAAATACTCTCCAAGAAAATGGGAGGAGCTTTGTGGTTCAGGAATGTCTCCAACTGTCATACAGTCTCATTAGCAATGATATATTTCAGTCTAGGAGGTTTTCTTTCTTTTTGAATTTAGGTGAATGTTGTTATGGAAATAGAATATATAGATTCAGGATTTATTTCTACTTACAGTCCTTCAAATGGAAGATTTTTCATTAGAAGTAAATTTTGGGGCCCTCAAAAGATCTCTGCTAGGTCAGAGTGGTTCTTAATTCAGCGAAATGCCCCATTTCCCATCTTTCATACAGAGGCTTCTCAGGTTAGTGGAGAAATGAGGTCTCATCTCTGTGCTGTAGGGAAACCCAACGCTTTTTTTAAAATTTTTTATTTTATATTGGAGTATAGTATAGGTGATTAACAATGTTGTGTTTGTTTCAGGTGTACCGCAAAGTGATTCAGTTATACACATACATGTATCTATTCTTTTTCAAATTCTTTTCCCATTTAGGTTGTTACATAATATTGAGCAGAGTTCAAGCCAGCACTTTCTTACTTTTTTTTTTTTTTTAATTTTTTTTTAAACATCTTTATTGGGGTATAATTGCTTTACAATGATGTGTTAGTTTCTGCTTTATAACAAAGTGAATCAGTTATACATATACATATGTTCCCATATGTCTTCCCTCTTGCGTCTCCCTCCCTCCCACTCTCCCTATCCCACCCCTCCAGGCTGTCCCAAAGCCCCGAGCTAATATCCCTGTGCCTTGCGGCTGCTTCCCCCTAGCTATCTACCTTACTACGTTTGTTAGTGTGTATATGTCCATGACTCTCTCTCGCCCTGTCAAAGCTCACCCTTCCCCCTCCCCATATCCTCAAGTCCGTTCTCCAGTAGGTCTGTGTCTTTATTCCTGTCTTACCCCAAGCCAGCACTTTTTAAAAAGCTAAGTAACGAATCATTTTCTCAGCAGGTTTAAATTTTATGAAGTATTCAAAGTCAGTAAAATTTACGTCTGTAAGTAGCCTAGGAGGATCTTGAAAGAATTTATCTTCTGGCCATTCTGAAAGCCGTGGTCCAATAATACAGATTTGTGCCAGTGGCTTCAAGTCCCAGGAAGGACTACGGGACCCTCACCAGATGGTTGGCATTGACAAAGGAAACTGAGTTTTCAAATAGTACAAGGAGAGGCCCTTTGAGTTACAATTTCTTTGCAAACTAATTTCATGTCTTCAAGTGAAGAACCACAGAACTATTAAAATGAAAGTCTCAAAAAGTAAAACTACATGTACTTTAAGCAAAAAGGGAGGAAAATCTTGTCTGATTCAGTGAAAAAATCCGATTTTTAGGGTATTTCTGAACATTAACATTTTCAGAAAGAGTAGAATACTCATTATAAACCAACATAAAACTCGATCGCAGGATGTCTTCTTCCAGGGAGATGGAGCGGATAAATTTGGCCCTATTCCTCCCAATCAGCATGACTAACACCCTGACGTTATATAGGAAACGAACATGAGAAGACTTACAAAGGCGGAGAGAAGACAGACTGAGGGCCTGGGCCCCGAGGAATGACGTGATGCTAATTTCTCTGGGTTTTCTTTCCGCCTCATATATTCCAGACTTGGAGCTGAAGAGGTTAGAAACCCAGAAATGCCAATCAGTGCAGATGAGAAAAGCTCCAACAAAAGACTGCCGTCTGTCCATTGACAGGTGAAGGATAAAAAATCAAAAATGTGGTGAATACGTACAATGGAATATTACTGAGCCTTAAAGGAAAAGAAATTCTAACACGTCCAACAACACGGATGAATCTGGAGGGCATTGTGCTGAGTGATATAAGCCGCGTACAAAAAGACAAAGACTTTGTGATTCTACTTATGTGAGGTACCTGGAGTAATCAAACCCATAGAGACAGAAAGTAGGGGGCAGGGGGGAGGGGGATGAAAATTGTTGTTCAATGGATATAGAGCTTCAGTTTTGCAAGATGAAAAATTTTGGAGATTGGTTGCACAGCAATGTGACCATGTGAACACAATTAACATTACTGAACTGAACAGACAGGCGAGGGAAACGTAGCTCGGCAGCTTGACTGGGAAAGGCGGAGGGGCCAGAGACCTCAGAGCGGCAGGTTCATGACAGTGGATGAAGGCTCGACCTCTGCCTCTTGCCCCACTTTCTACAGACAAAGGCTCCTTTGTTCTGGTGCTCCTGGACGCGGCCCGTTTATTTTCCTTCACGTCTGAGAAGGGAAGGAAGCTGCCTGACAGGGTGTCCTGCGATGGGAAAGGAAGAGTGACGGGCGGCAGCAGTGGGCACCTGGGCGACCGTTCAATGCAGAGCAAAGCTGCAGGCTCCCCCCAGCTCTGCCTCCCAGGAGGACAGGTCCTTAAGGCCCCCAGCCCTGGAACAAGGGTCGGAGGAAAGAGGCGCAGTCCCCAGAGGACCCGGGGCCCTGGGCAAGGACAGTGGGTTCCAGGCGGGCCTGATGGGGGACAGTCCTGCGCGGGCACGGAACACAGTTGGGAAGCTTGCAAAGACAGACTTTGCATTTCTGCTCAGTCCAGGCACAAACAGCTTATGATTCTTGCAGCCGGAAACCACAGCCAAGAGTTTCCTACTGAACTCTCGCTCTTTCGTTTTGTAAATGTTGGTGTGGAGGTCGGGTGGTGCGGAATCCTGGTTATCCTGTCAGTGAGTTAAGTGATACACATTTGCACACATTATTACCTGCAGTGGCCCAAGAGGACAGACAGATCTCCACCTCCTGCAGCTTTCCTCCCTTCTAACCCCTTTCCCCTTCTTGCCTTTGAGTCTCGGGGCCGGGCCCAGGTAGAGGCAGCTCCATACTCTGTTGGTTCCAAACAGCTCCGAGCTACTGGAGAAACACCCAAGACCACGCTTAGCTTTCCAGTGATCTTCCAAACCAAGGCCCCAGATCCATCTGATCAGCACTTCTACGAGGAAACACCCAATGTGTGGGCACTTACCTCTTTATAAATAATGGCCATGAACTCATGTACACAGCATACTTCGTACTGGGGCACTCATAAAGCACGTTACAATAGAATATCTAAAAGCTTGAGATAGAAACATCAACAGAGGTTCTATTATTGTGCACCCAGAGGGTCAGCTTGGGTATACGACCTTGAGACCCTATTCTAAGCACCCAGCCAGCTGGACCTCCAGGCTCTGCCTCGTAGGCGGGGTGGAGGTGGGTTGCGGGAGGCATCCAGGTGCCAGAAACAGGTCTCGCTGCAGGTACAGTGAGGATCTTATCTCTGGAGCCTGAATTGATTAATTGCCTTTCTTCCTTCTTCTTTTTTTCTTTTTTTGGTTCATTTCTTTTGTTTGTTTTTCACTCTGGCAAGCTCTGAAATAAAACAGTACCAGGCCAGGGAAATATCCTAAGGATATGTCAACATGAAAAATGCTCTCCTCTCAAGCTTTTATGTTTCAGCAAAACGAGCTCCCTTACTCCGAAACCTCCCTCCTTTCTCCACCTCCAACTTCCTGCCCGAGTGCCCAAGGCCAGCTTCTCATCCGTGGCGTCTTCTGTAGGAAATTTATCAACTGTCCCCCAGGTCTGCTTTGGGCAGAGATGAGTGACTGTGTTCCTCCCCTGGTCCCTAAGAAAGCTCTCTCACCCCCACCCATGCCACCCCTCAGGCCTCTGTCCCCAGGAGACAGGAGATGAAGCAGGAAAGCCTGGTGTCTTATTTCTTTCCATCCTGACAGCTGCCTCTCCATTTTTAGGATCTGAGTGTTCGTCTGAAGCTGTGAGTGTTGACATGTGTAGCAATCTTTGTGCAGAGCCGAACCTCCCTGACTTTGCAAAATGTATCTTTATACATTAATTTTCCTGAAACTCAAGGAGAATGAAGACATCAGAAACCAAAACGCTCATATGAACTGCATGGTCTGCAGTCTTCTGATTGGAGCAGAATGAATTTCGATTCCAAACTGGGGGTGCTGCTGGGGGTCCAGGCGGGGCCCCTTTTAGGAGTAGCTTCAAGCCGGTCTCCCAGTGCCGCTTTGTGCAAACTCCTGCTGACCCACGGAGTACACACATTTCTCACTGAAAATACTTTTGTTTTCTGTCTTCATATTGTCTTGTATTTATCTGTGAAACACTGAAAAACAAAAATTAAAGGACAGTCATAATCCCTGCCTCCCCCCGGGGGAAGCACATTCTGGAGGCGTGCAGCCTCTCAGGAGCGCATTCCTTTCCTTTTCCTGCGGCCTCCAGCAGCATGAAGAGAGGGTGAAGTCCTAACCGTGCCATGGAGAAGGAAGGGCCCTCCGCATCCCCATGGCAGGGGCACCAGAGCGGCGGTGCTTCATCCCAAGGCGCATCAATCAGGGGGCGCGTAAGGGGAGGGCCGCCCACCCGTCTCTTGCGGATCAGGGCCAGGGTCTCCGACGTGGGTGGACTAGGCGGCCTCCTCACGCCCCGTCCAGGTCGCAGAGTCCATGAAGCCACTTCCTTCAACACAGGCCATGATGGACACCCTGCTGGTGGCTTTAACGGCACCTCCCCCCGGTGTGGGGCCGAGCTCACTGCCGAGATCCCTTTGTCCACACACACCTGGAAACAGCGGGGGGTGGGGGGAGGGGGGACGCACAGAATCTCTTCATTAACATCAGGCCTGTTCTTTCATTTATTATGATCAGACATGTTAATCCATTACTTGCTACATCACCAGCAATTTATCTCCCTTCTCTGGGATCCAATTGCAACTTGAGAGAAAAATGAAATAAAGTTAGAGAACTTCCAAACTTTCATTTCGAGCAGAGGAAACTTTCTTCAGAACGAGGCCGCCAACCGGGATGTGCAATATTTAACATGGATGGCAGCGGAGCGGCCTTGCTGGACAGCGTCCCCGGCCCCCAGGAGGCAGCTCCTTGGAAAGGGGTTTGAACCCCACTGAACCGTATTGTACCAAGTGCCCTTCCACTGTCTTCCGGTCAGTGGAGCTGTGGGGCAGAGCTGGGACAGCACACGGGGAGCAGAGCAGTGTCAGTATCCTCCCGCGTCCTGCGAGGACCCTACCTCCCCCAGGCCACCTGCACACCGTTTTTCTGATGAGTGACCACAGCTTGCGGCTTTGCCTGCCAGGCTGGAGTCTCTCCTCCCACCGCCATGGCCCCCCACCTCCTTGCTCCTGGACCACGTCACAGCCACGGCACTCAGGACCTCACCAAGCATTCCCTGGCTGTGGTCCTGCTAATGTCACTTCCTGGGAACCCTGGCAGGGTCGACGCTGAGCTGCGTAATGGGCTTCAGTAAAGTAAACACGTCAGCTTTGGAGAACCCCTGTGACAATAGAAATGCTTTGGTTAAGGATGAGTTTACAGGCTTAAATATTAATTAGTGTGTTACCATGAAATATGGACGGGCCTGCCTTCCAATATCAAAGTGCAGCACTTTCTGGGGACACTGCGCTTTTGTTCTGCTCTGAACCAGCACCCCCTTTCGAAACTCGTGCCCACTCTTCTTTTTTTAATTTAATTTGTTTATTTTTGGTTGTGTTGGGTCTTCATCGCTGTGCATAGGCTTTCTCTAGTGGCGGCGAGCGGGGGCTACTCTTCGCTGCGGCACGTGGGCTTCTCATTGCGGTGGCTTCTCTCATTGTGGAGCACGGGCTCTAGGCGCACGGGCTTCAGTAGTTGTGGCTCACGGGCTCTAGAGCGCAGGCTCAGTAGTTATGGCGCACAGGCTTAGTTGCTCTGCAGCATGTGGAATCTTCCCAGACCAGGGATTGAACCCGTGTCCCCTGCATTGGCAGGTGGATTCTTAATCACTGCACTACCAGAGAAGCCTGAAACTCGTGCCCACTCTTACCTCTGGGACATGGTAGGGGGACAGCAGCCAGATGCTCCCAGCCTCCTCAGGGGTATCAGCTGGGTCTTAGGTGCGTGACGGGAGACGCGTGTGGAAGCGGTTCTCGTCCTGAGATGCCAGGTATGTGGATCTGTGGCCCGTGACCCATTCCTATGTCCTTTCCCTACTGAGCACCAGATCTGCCCACACTGCTTTGTGAACACAAGTTTGTTTCAAGATCTGTCTCTTTTCCTCCATGGACAGCTTCGTGCCTGAATGGATGACAGACCACAAGCATGTGTGGCAAGAAGGGCCCCGAGATGGTGTAACCCTGTCCTTACAGACGGAGACGCTGGCTACAGGGGAAGCGACCTGACCAAGGTGACAGCCTGGAGGAAGCAGCACCGCCTTGGCCAGGCAAAGGGGCTCTGCCCTGGTCTCCGAGGTTCCCAGAGTCCATGACCCTGAGGGACCTGCCCACCTGGAGCCTGTGTCCACCTTCCAGGAACCGGAGCCCAGGAGCCCCGCTCGACAGCCTGTATCCCACGCTTGTCTGCACCTCTAGGTCAAGGTGTGGCCCAGGTATGGCTGTTTGCAGCAGGTGTGAATGTCTGCAGTGTCTGTGTGTGTACCCGTCCCCTCAATTGTAGGGCCGGGCTCCAGCCAGCGTGGGAAAGGGGAGGGGGCTTGAGGCAGGGCCCGGAGGTCAGAGCCAACTTTCCCACAACACCTCCTGCCGTGGAAGCCCAAGGGGTCGAGAATTTCAACTAAAACCTGGCTTCCACTTCCCCGTACAGATGAGATGATAGAACGTATTTTATTAGGAAGCTGTTGGTTTGGTTTATCATTTTAAATATTCGGCCACGTGGCCGCGAGCTTCGTTTGTGCTCTTGGTGGGCACTGCCCACGGTGGGGTCGGGCGGGATGGAGACCCAGCTCCCAGGGACTGAGCCACGGAGAGCCCAGCCCAGGAGTCAATGTGGACATAGTGGAGGATTGAAAACAGAACTCGACTCATGAGAGGACTTGAGTCTGAACCCTGTTCCCTCTCTGCCTGTCTGACCAGGCAGGTCAGGGACCTAAACCAACGGCCTCTCCTGATCGCACAAAGCGATGGCACCCAATAGCCTGGGATAGGTTCCCAGCAGCAGAGCCTGAGATGGGGGCTCATGGGCCATAATTTACGAGGGAAGACCTGGGAAGAACCTACAGGGGCGTGAGAGGAGCAGGACACAGATGAGGGAGGAGCTGGCAGCTCTCAGCTGAGCTTAGATTTTATTTAAATGCATTGGTGCCTTGGAGTTCATTCCCCAGTCCTGGGACTTCGCCTTGCTTTTCCCGAGACTCCCCATCACAAATTAGAAGAGCTGATAACCCATAAGAGTTTGCTTCTCTCAGTGTGAACCGTGATCGGAGGACAAGGTGATGGGCACACGGGGGATGGGCTCGGGGCAAGGCAAGCGACAGGTGTGCCGGTGGAAGAAGCCCAGGCTGGCTGGTGGCCGGGCGGTCTCACCTTGCTCTCGGAAAAGAATCTCTGTATGATTACCATGTTATACTGGCATTTCTAGGTGAAAACCCTGCAGAGAGACATCAGCGATGATAAGGGCACACGGAATGGACCCATCTGAGACCAACCCGACGGCACGTGTCTGTCCCAGGGCGGCTCCCACCCATCACGGCCTCAGACCATGGGGCAGACAAGCAGTGCCCTGGTGGTCGGAACCCCCAGGAAGACGTGGGGCTCTGGGTGGGACATGTCACCTGAAATCACCAGGAGTGTGTGCACGGGGCAACTTGGAGGAGACAGATCTGAGTCCCAGGAAACGGAGCAGCAATCAGCACTTAAGCTTCCTGGAATCTAATGAGGTTAGAAATGGAAAGGATCGTGAAACAACAGTTTTCTCTTCAAATGAGAAAGCAAATCCTCAGGGGGATGAAATACTGTTCCCAAGGTCACACCCCCAGTTAAGGACAAACTCAAAAGATGGACCTACATTCCTGACCTAATCCCTCCTCTTTCCATCTTGTTGTGAGAAACCGAACACAGGGTTATTTCTGGAGGGAGAGAGGAGGATTCAGGTTCAAAGGATTTGTGAGTCACCTCTTTGCCCGTTGCCAACAGCCGTGCACAGCATCCCCAAGCAGCCCTGTGGTGCCCTCCCCTCTCCGTGGCATAATCACAGGATCGATTCCTGTTATTTCATGGATGAGAAAACTCTGACGGTCCGAGGGGAGTACGAGGGCAGGTGACTAGGAGAATCGCTCAGACAGTAAAATGGCCATTTCGTCCCAGTTACCCCAGCGAGGTCCTGACACCCCCAGACTCTGACAAAGCTCGAGGATGCAGCCCATTAGGTGTCCCTGATGTGGACACAAAGGGGAAATACCTCACATTAGGAAATGATCTGCCCGGCAGGACGCAGAAGTCATGTTTATCAGGGAAAATGTGTTAAATTCAGTTCCAACCTTGTATCAGAATGTGACTTTGCTTCCTGAGGGAGAAAATAATCTGAAGGTGAGTAAGGGCTGCAAGAAGTGCAAAGAGGTGGGTGTGTGGTGGATGTGGTGGCATCAGGGGTCCTGCAGTGTGCGTAGGGAGGTGTGTCTTTCTCCCTTCCTGTACCCACACTGGAGGTGACCCTGGGCCCCGAGTGAATTTAAGGGAAAGTGTGATACTAGCTGTCCTAGCCTCCATCTGACTCTTCCCTCTCAAACATCACACACACCATCAGGCCCTTTGGAGCACTCACTATAAACCTCCTGTGGTGTGTCCCAGGAAAAAAATTTAAATGTCTCCAGGAATGAACATTTCTTGACTCGGCTTGAACTCAGCATGGGTGACATATCTCGGGGGTGGTCCTGTATTATTGTCGATGAAAGTAAGTTTCTATTGAGTGCCTATTCCTTGCCAGGTACTTGATTTTGAAGGGTCATCTCTCTTCTGTATAGCAGCCCTACACACAGGACCAGATCATCCTCTTACCTGCACGATGAGACAGACTGAGGCTGGTGAGAGGCCACCTTGCCATGTGGACCCAGGCGGGCTTGATGCCAAAACCACAGGCATCGTGGAAAGAGTGGGGCAGACCTGAGGTCAAGTCCTGATTCCTCAGGGTCAACGCCTCCTTGATGTAAGGCTCTCAGAAACGTGTCAGGACCTTCTCTGAGCTCCACACTCACACCTGAGAACCTGGGTCTAAGAAAACCAGTTCTGGGGTCCCCAGTTTTGATGTGTATCAGAATCAGCTGTGGCAACTCAAACCCAAGAACCGCAGGCCTCCCTGACAGGGGAAGCAGGACAGGTGGGGCTGGAATCCCTGCACAGGTAAGCTGGCAAGACAGCACAGGTCGAGGCCGGCCAGCCATGTCGCCAGTCTCTGGGGCAGAGTGCCGACCCCAGACTCTCCAGCAGGGTGGGCCGGTGGTGGGGTGGGAATCTACCCTTCTGAGAGGTTCCGGGTGATGCTGACACTGCTGGTCAAGGACCACGCTGTATTGTAGGAACACCTGGAAAGGGCAAGTCAGGTGCTAGTGCAGGGTCTGGGGGACTGAGACCCGTCCGGGGATTGAGGGGTGCTCTCCCTGCACAAACTTAGATGTGCTGTTTGCTCAGGGTGGGCGGGATCCAGCCGGAGCCCCACGTTTCACTCCATGTTAAAGAGAGAATGTCAAGCCGTTGATTAATTCCAAAGATTCATGAATATTTCAGGTTGTGGAGTAGTCCTGCTCTAAAGGACAGTTTTTCTGAGTTACCTTGTTTAACAAATAAGTCACTAGAGGCTCCAAGAAATAAAGTGACCAGATGACAAGCAGATAGCGGGTTAGCTACGGCCCAGCCCGGACTAGAGTCCAGCCCTCCTGGTGTCCAGTTCTCTAGGGGCCTGAGACCCTCCTGGTTGGAACCTCAGTAGCGACAGCACCTGGACGTGCCAGCAGACTGTGCCAAGGGCTGTGCCATCCCAGGGGCCATTGACATCCTTGGGGTTGGATATACCTCCCGACCCTCAGAGGAGGGGACATGTGGGCCCCTGGACCACGAGGGCGATTCTAGGAGTCAGAGGCTCAGGTGCCCTGGCCCCCCCATGCCTGCTGGTACTCTTTTCCTTCACGGGGTCCTGGAGGCAAGGGACTTGCAGTCAGACATCTGTGACACTGTCTGTCTTGAATCCGCCTAACTCCCCCTTCCCCGCCCAGGTGTCCCTGCACGGGTCTCTCCATCTCCACTCCGATCATCTTCACCCACGTTTAAACTACGCCAACCTGAGATGTCTCACCTTGGGCTCTCTGGACAATTTGCCGGTGATTATTCTGCTACTAATACACTGGCCTCTCGGATGGAAAACCACTAGTTTGATTAGAAGGCGAGAGAGAGGCACAGACCCAAACCTTTGGGAAGAGACTTCAGGCGCGCACAGAACACCCTGGAGGTGACGCGGGCCCAGGACAGGACACAGCGGAGAGGGTGGTGAGGATGTCACTTCTACCTTGCCCTGAAAGAGCAGATGGAGGGAGCCGCTGGCGCTCCCTGGAGGGACCGCGCGCAGACACTGGCCTCACGCAAGCTCACTGGGTCACGCCTTCCTAGACAGTCTCCGCTCAGCCCCCCAGGTGGCTCCCGCCCTAGAGCCTGGGCTCCTGGGGACAGGAAGGCCTTGAGAGCACATCCTCAGGGGTGTGTCACTCAGGCCTTCACTTGCCCGGGGCCCTTCTGAGCCTCAGTTTCCCCATCTGTGCAAGGAGGCTGGTGACCTGCTGACCTGCTGGCTCCAGCCCTGTCGAGCTCCTCCTGAGGGGGAGGAGACCCCTGGGGGAGGGGAAGGAAGGAGAGGGGAAGGAGAGGGTCAGACGGGGTCTGAATGCAGCCTCAGTCCCCTCGCTCTCGTCTGGAAAAGGGACCAAGCGCACCACTGGTTCACAGCCATGAAGACCTGAGCACTGTCTTTTGACCCTCCCATCACTCCTGCAGAGCTGGGCCATTGAGGTTTTGGGAACCGAGGCTCTGAAACAGGAGTTTCAGAGTTTAGTCCTGCACTCAGGATATCAGCGGAGGGGCAGACTGGGCCTCACCTGTCTGCACAGGTGGACGAGGGGAGGACGAGGTCCCCTGGCCCCTGGGCTCGGAGGGCATCCTGGCTCTGGTGGCCTCCTCAGCAGAGCACAGGGAGGCCAGCCCCTCTTCCCCCTCCCAGGGCGTAACACCCAACACGGAGAGGGATCGGAAGGATGCTTGTGAGCATCTCCCACACATGCCCCCTGCAGAGGGTGAGTGTGGACAGGACCCCCGGATGGAGGTAGGGGTCCCCGGCACCGCGGACTGTGCCAGCAGGCTCGCTCTGTGGTGAGGGGCAGGGGAGGGTGTGGTTTCTTTTGGGACACCTGTGAATGGCTCTTGGGGGTCTCTGACCCTTCCACACACCTGGTAAATCAGCTTGTGGGACCCATGAAGAACCCTGGTGAGGCTTTCATTGGAATTGTATTATATTGAGAGATCAATCTGGGGACACTTGACAGCTCTAGAACATTGAGAATTCCTGCCCGTAAACATATGTCTCTCCACTTATGTATGACTTTTGTAACAGCTTTTAATAAAGCATCAAACATTTTCATGTTAAGGTCTTGCATTTTAAACATTGATTTTTAGTTTCCTTATATTTGTGCCATTCTCCACAAAATCTTTCAATTGGATTTTCGAACAGTTGTTTGAGTACAAAATACAATAAACTTTATACGGTCCACATTTTAAACAACAGCACTAGGTTCTGTTATTATTTCTCATCATCTGCCTGTAGGATCTTTCATTTTCTGCGTGGTAACATCTGAATGATGGCTGTTTCCTTCTTCCCAGGCGCGTCCGCTGTTGGTCTCACCGCTCTGACTGGAGAGTCCCGCCTGCATGCACAGAAGTGCAAGTGGTAGTCATCCTGTCGTTTCTATTTTTTTTTTTTCTTGTTCCTTTTTTTTTTTTTCTTGCTCCTGTTTTGAAGCGGAAAGCTTCTGACATTTCAAACTTAGGATTTTTCTTCATACCTATCAGGCAGATATCTTTTATCAAACTAAGAAATTTTCTTATTGATTTCTAGTTTGCTAAGTTTTGCCATGGATTTTTATCAAATTTATCAAAAGACTTTCTTCTGCTTCCATCGAGCTATGTTGTCGTTTTCTTTTAATTATTACAGTGGTGAATTATATTATTCGATTTTCTCATGTTGAGACCATATTGCCTTCTGCAATAATTTCAACGTACTCGTGAGCATTGTCTTTTTTTTTTTTTTTTTTTTTTGCGGTACGCGGGCCTCTCACCGTTGTGGCCTCTCCCGTTGGGGAGCACAGGCTCCGGACGCGCAGGCTCAGCGGCCGTGGCTCACGGGCCCAGCCGCTCCGCGGCATGTGGGATCTTCCCGGACCGGGGCACGAACCCGTGTCCCCTGCATCAGCAGGCGGACTCTCAACCACTGCGCCACCAGGGAAGCCCGAACATTGTCTTTTTAATCTAATGCAGAATCTGTTTAAACATTTTGCATCTATGATCCTGCTGGAGGTTGGTCTGATTTTCCTTTCCTATGTCTGGTTTTGGCATCAGCATTCGGCCAGCTCAGTGAAGGGGTCTCCTTCTCTGGGAGGGTTTGTGTAGGATGGGGACTGTACGCTCCTGGGGGAACCTCCATGCATCCAGGGCGTGTGGCTTGTGTTTTCTGTACACACTGATGGCCTGGGTTCAAATCCTGGCTCTGCTCCCTGTGACCCCGGGCAGGTCTCAACACCTCCCCGGGCCCCAGTTAACTCACTCTCGGGTCTGAACAGCACACACCCCTCAAGGGGGTCATTAGGACAGTGTTAATACACACGAGTCCCTGAGAGTAAAGCCTGGCACGTGATGGACATGCTTTCAGAAAGTCCAGAAAGTGCTGTCTGGGAGCTGAGTGCAAACTCACCTGTGGGCGACTTTCCAATGCTCACGGCGTGTGTTTCATCACGAGGGGATTGGGCTTGGTCCAGTGCCCTTTCCTCTCCATTCAGTCTGATCACTTACAGTTCTCTAAGAACGTGTCAATTTTACCAAATTTTCAAATTCATATTTTCCATTATTGAAAGCGTTAATTCTCTGCTACATCTGTAATTATACACAGTTTTTCGTTCTGAATCTTGTTTATGTCGTTTCTTTGCCTTCCTCCATCAGTTTTTCAATTTTACTGGTCTTTTCAGCAACAAGCTTTTGAATGTGTTGATTTTCTCTATTTCATTAATTGCTTCCTTTGTCTTTATTTCTCCTTCCCACTGTTTTCATTGGGCTTAGTTTGTGGATTCTTTTCTAGCACCTCAAGTTCTGTGCTTCCCATTTTCAGCATTTCTTCTCTTCTGATACAGTCACGTAAAGCGTACACCACCCCCGCTGTCTGTCTCAGGATCGGGATTTTATTTATGTATTTGAGTTGTAGCCATTCTTGAGTTTCCATTTTCACTTCTTCTTTGCCTCATGTGTTACTTATACATTTTTTAAATGCTTATTTCTTGTTGTGCTGGAGGCCGTCAGCCCCGGTGTGATCATTGATTTACAGGTGAGTCTTGTCTCATTGACCACTGGGTGAGGCTAGATCCTGATCCTGCCTGCGGTGCCTGGGATGACAGGATCCCGAGTCACAAAGTGTGAATCCTGTTCCCACCCCTAGGCCTGTCACAGGCTTCCAGGGGCGCCGTGATCCATTTGGGGTCTGTCACCTTGGATGAGGACGATTGAACACAAACCTCTTGTCAGCTCCCCGGCACCTACTCCAGGAAGCTAAGCCATCAGAACCGGGGGCCTTTGCAATGCCAGAGGGACCCCACCTCTGCCTGTAGGGAGAAGATGCCCCTGTTACTCAAATCCTGTGCTGTGTCAGAGGAGAATGACTGAGGTGCTTTATACTTGTGGAGTAGAGACGGAGAGTGGGATCTGGGCTGTTTGGGCTCCTCTTCTGATGACACCAATGTTTTAGTGCCAGAGGGGAGCATGGCAGAGCTGGAACCTTGGGATTCCACAGACTGCCGTCCCCTCCTCATTTTCGATCCTGCCCTGGGGATAACGCAGGCCTGTAGGGATGCAGGTGCAGAGGCAAGGCAAAGGTCCCACCTCTGAGATAGCGGGGCTTCCTCCCCTTCTGTAGACTGTGCTTTCTCACATGACACCCACTGGGGCAACTCAATCTTTGCACCTGGAAATTGACATCACGGTGCCACCTGCCATCAGAATCCAAAGGATAAAAGGACACCATCTGCTTCGAAAAGTTCCCCACCGTGATATCAGCCTGACCTTTTTATCTTGAAATGTGCGCCATCTTGCAAGAAACTATGTTAGAGGGAGGGGCTGAATCTTTATTCCAGGGATGTGACTTTCCCTGCTACATTCGTTAGGATGGGCCGGCCTTGGACAACATTGAATAAGATGCTATTTCTAGTCTGAAATGACATCATCACGGTAGGCACCTCTGGCCTCCAGTTCTGGTGAAGAACATGACTTATTACCTGAGAGGTCATTTTCCTCCCTGGTCAAATCTATATTTTGTGATGTCATTTCATCATGGCCCAAAGAATGTTCGTTTCAGCCAGAGTTTCCTTCCTACATGTCATCAGAAATGCATTAAAGAGGAGATAGTTGTGTTTTTTAAAAATTTATTTTTATTAATTTATTTTTGGCTGTGTTTGGTCTTCGTTGCTGCACAGGGACTTTCTCCAGTTGCGGCGAGCGGGAGCTACTCTTCGTTGCAGAGTGCGGGCTTCTCATGGCAGTGACTTCTCGTTGCGGAGCACAGGCTCTAGGCATGTGGGCTTCAGTAGTTGTGGCACACAGGCTCAGTAGTTGTGTCTCGCAGGCTCTAGAGCACAGGCTCAGTAGTTGTGGCGCACGGGCTTAGTTGCTCCGTGGCATGTGAGATCTTCCTGGACCAGAGATCGAACCTGTGTCCCCTGCACTGGCAGGCAGATTCTTAACCACTGAGCCACGAGGGAGGTCCTAAAGAGGAGACAGTTTTATCTAGTGTTTAAGTAACAAATTTCGGAGAGTATCTTATGATCATTGGATGAGTATTTTTGGAGATCATTGCTGTGGTGATGCAGAGACCATGTTCTGTCCTATTAAAGCTCTTTCTGCCATTTGGCAAAACATGACAGCACAGAATAACACTCTGTGGCTCATCTCTGGAAAACACAGTTCAACAGACATCATTTCTATCGACTTTGGGAAAAAAACCATCCCTGTCTTTGGGTTGAAAAAGAGAAAAATGCTAATGGCATCTTTCTCTCAGGAGCAAGATCTTCTGGGGACTGAGCAGAAATGAACTTGGCAATGATCAATATTTCAACTCAGAAGGAGATTGATTCAACCTCTGGAGAATTATTTGATCATTGTTGGCATCTAGCCGAGAAGCCCTAATTCCATTATCAAAGTGCTTTCTGCCCCGAGAGGAACAGGAAGCAGAGCTGACGTGCAAACAGGGACCTTGTGTCAGGTAAGGACAGCACAGGTAGCCCTCATTCGCCCCGGCTGAGCAGAGCCCGGCAGGCAGGGGCTCAGGTCTTAATATGTTTGCTTCACAAATAATATGACTAACGAGCACATTTTAGGGAGGCTCTAAAAATCAAACCTCATTGAGGCAAAAGGTACACACTATAAAGTGCATCTACTTTAAGTACAGTGTTCGATGGGTTTTGACAAATGTATGTAGTGTGTAATCACAGTTGTAGTCAAGTGTCCAATACTTCCATCACCCCAAATCCCCTCCTGCTCCTCTGTGATCAATACCTCCCCAAGCCCAGACCCAGGCTGTCACAATCGTTTAGATTTGCCTTTCCTGGAGCTCCGTACAAGTGGAATCATGCAGTATGTATGCTTTTGCGTCTGGCTTAGTTTGCTCAGCGTCACGTTTTGGGGATCCATCCATGTCGTACGTGTATCAACAATCACCCATTTCTATTGACAGTAGATACCTGGTTTTCCCCCAGCTCTTGGCTCTCACGAGTAAAGTTGCTATGAACGTTAGCGGGCAACTCTCTGTGTGGGCTTGTGTTCATACTCTGGTGGTAAGTGTATGTTTCATTTTATGAGAAACCTCCAAACTGTTTTCCAAAATATCTGAGTCCCAGTTCTTCCAAATCCTAGCCAACATTCAGCGTTGTCGGTCCATTTAAAAGTTTCAGCCATTCTGGTGTGTGTGGTGGTAGTATCTTGTACCTGTAATCTGAGTTTCCCTAATGAATAATGAACATTTTTTTCACGTGGGTAGCAGTCATTCACGTGTCTTTGTGTTTTTGGTGTCCGTTTAAATCAGAATTTTAACGGAGCATTACTAAAACTCAAAGAATTAAGATCCCCTCAGCGAATGAATCAGATAGCTAGTGGTATCTTCTTATAAGTTGAGTCATATAGGCTGTGGTATAAAGTGTACGCTTAATCTCTTATGTGTGTTATTAATACTTCATGTGGCTGAAGCTCTAACTGTAATCAATGCCTCTGTATCAACCTGCTCAGTGGCTAATTTCCCAAATAAAGTGGTGAGATCACCAAACGACGGTCTGCCCTGTTGATCCTGGCGAACTCAAGGCCTGTCAAGGGGCCGTTGTCTCAGTACCGGGATGCTGTTGACGAGTGGGCTGTGGTCTAGGTGGGCTGAGACAGGTGAGCAGGGGCGAAACTGTCCCCCAGGCCAATGCACAGGCCCAGGGCCCCCTTGAAGACAGTCCCCTGGGGCCACTGGTAGTGACAGGGTGGTTGGAGCCCTGGTGGGGAGGACTGTGCTGGTGGGGGGACCCTCTTGCTTCTGCCTCCACATTAGGGAAATGAGGCTCCCCTGGCCCCTTGTCAGGCCTTGGGTTTGCTGGGATTTCAAGCGGGCCTGGGATTCCCAGGATGAACCTGCTGCGTGTTTGTTGACGTAAACAGCCGACTCTCCAAGTCCAAGTTCATATTTCTACCAGTCTGTGGGCACCACGTTAATGTCGCCATGTAAAATGAAGAACTGGTCTTCGAATCCCACAGCCTTTCTATGGGACATCGTAGTCTTTCCCCATGGGCCCCCCTCCAGCCAGAGGTGAGCAGCACACAGCCTCCGTCCCCCACCTCCTGGTCCAGCAACATGACATCATCAGTGTCTCAGAGGAAGCCGGCCTGATCCACACACAAGAAACACAAACACCCCGCAGCCAGGAAGGCTCCTGACTCCACAACCACCAAAACCACGCAGTGTTGGGCTATGAGCCGCAGGCTTCCTGGGACTTATAAAATCTAGAAGGCTGGGCTTCCCTGGTGGCACAGTGGTTAAGAATCAGCCTGCTAATGCAGGGGACGTGGGTTCGAGCCCTGGTCTGGGAAGATCCCACATGCCACGGAGCGACTAGGCCTGTGCACCACAACTACCGAGCCTGAGCCCTAGAGCCCGTGTTCTGCAACAAGAAAAGCCACCGCAATGAGAAGCCCGCGCACCTCAACAAAGAGTAGCCCCCGCTCGCCGCAACTAGAGAAAGCCCGCGCGCAGCAACCAAGACCCGATGCAGCCAAATATACATATTTTTAAAAATGTTTCTTTTTGCCCAGGAAATGGTCAAAGATCCGAAGATAACTGAAAAAAATAAAATAAAATCTAGAAGGCTTTAAAAAAAATGCCTGATGTGTTAAGACATACTTGTTATCTGCTCATCACTCCCAATTTTACAGACTGGGTGAGCTTGTAGAGATGGGCTGGAGCGCACGGTGGTCAGTGGGACAGGGCCCGGGCAGTGGTCTGGGAGCCTCCCTCCCACGGCCTGGGTCAGGGATGCAGCCGGGGACGTAGTCCTGACTTCTCCACCAGCAGGTGTCACAGCCTGGCTCTGCGCGGCCTTGCTCATTCTGGCTCTGACCTTCCCTTCACGGTTCTGCCCTCTGCCAACTCTTCCCCTGGGACTGTTTCAGCGACAGGTCCCAAGTCTAACCCAGTCTCCTCTGATGGGCACGCGTGGTGTGTACTCAGGCCCGAGTCCCTGCTGCCAGGGCAACGGGAGGCTTCTGTCTGGACCCACCGCTTTAGTCCGGTTCCGTTACTGTCGCAGTGGCTGTGGCCGCTGTGAATCTCTGTGATTCGTCTCAGGACCAAGCGGGTGCAGCTCTCGGTCAGTGAAGACTCCTCATATTGGTCTAGTCTGTGCTGTGGCAGACTGTCGAACCCAGGCCTCCCTTTAAAATGCAATGCTGCTTCTCTGCCTGTCAAGAACCTCTTCCTCCTGGACCTGGGTGCCCCCGAACATAGACGTTACCTGGATCCGGGCACTTCCCGGACCCTGCTCTGACAGATGAGTGTGGGAAGTGTTGCTGGGCAGACTCCAGAGCCTAGATGTCCTCAGCCTCCACCTTCGCCGCCCCTGAAGCCTACTGGTTGTGAAGAGGCCTGGGCTGGCCTCCTAGATGGTGAGAGGCCACTTAGAGGACCCGGAGGTGCACAAGCCAAGAGCCCACGCCACTGCCGGGCCCTTATGAACCCCTAGCCCCAGGGAGGCCCTCAGAGACTGCAGCACACGTGAGCCTAGGGGACCAACAGAAGACTCCCTGGTGGCCAGTCCCCAGATTTCGAGAAGCAGGTTACTGTGAGTTACAGACACTGTGTATTGAGGGTTGTCAGCTATCCTCTGATGCACAGAGTTTTCAAGATGCCTCCTTCACTCTGGACTTCTGATCCACTCAGGAAGGATCTAGGCCGGGAGTCCAGCCCCGCGGTCCTGCGGACATTGCCAGGAGGGCATTTGGGACGTTTCACATCATCTGTAGGTGAAAGCGGGACTCGGCTCAGCCGCTGCGGCCACCTCATCTATGGCAAAATAAGTCAAAAGTCCCCGTGTCTGCACACGATGAGAGGCAGGTGATCGTGAACTTGAGCCCATCTAAGATGAAGAAATCTGGAACATTCGGCTAAAAGCAGAAGAGGAATTCGGCTCCTATTTTATTTCTGTTATCCCTAATTGGGAAAATGCATCTCAAAACTTCTATGCACAGAGATTCCTTAACATAGAAGCGTCCATCTGTCTGTACCTACCCCCTTCCTTTGCCTACACCTTCCTTTGCTCTGATTTCTATTCTGCTCTAAATCCTAGAGAAAGTCCTAACAGGACAGGAAAACTGAATTTTCACTATTGAAATAATAAAGACACTCCTTTCAGGGAATCTGTTTGTTCATTCATTTTAGCATGTACTTTTTCAGTGCATTTATAGTCTAAGTAGAGCGGTAGAGTCTATAGAAAGTTCTGAATCAGATCTGCTCCTGGTCGTCGAGAATTCGACAGTCTAATTGGGGAAACAGATCATTAAACAGCCTGAGAACTGTTGTGATAAAGGATATTTATGCTATAAAAGGTGCAGTGGAAATGCTTAGCAAAGGCAAGAGCGCGGCCTTCAGGGAGGTCAGGCAAGGGTTTCCTGAGGAATTCCGGGTAAATGCGGTCATTGAGTCCTAAAAGAATAGTTTAGGGTAAAGACATGGCAGGTAAAAAGATTATCACAAGAAAGAACTAAAAAGGGAGAAGGAGAGAAAAAGAGATGGAGGGAGAGGTTAGAGGTGGCTCTTCATCCAGAGTCTAGGGGTTCAGGTGCTTCTGGGCCAGAGGGGAGTCACGGGCTGGAGGGGGTCAGACAGAAACTACCTCTGATGCTCTGATGGCAAATTCACAACATATTCTGAAGGCATTTTAAAGGGCCTGGAAGCTTGATCTGCCATGTAGCCTCGTCCAACACGTGTATCAGGAGGCTGGCTTAGTGCAGCACATGTGGAAGCAGGTGAGATGGGCTGATGGGTGGCTGAGACCTGGCCAAGGCCTGAACTCACATGTGGCCCTGGAGACGGGCACGAGGGACCCCGGACCCCGCCAGAGACGTGCTGGACCCAGACTGCCCAAGACCTGGCGGCCGGAAGGAGGATTCCAGGAGCTCAGCCCTCCTGGTCTGGCGTGGTGAAGCGCCCCTGTCTGAGACGTCCACCCTCAGGGACAGGGATGCCTGCCCAGTCACGTGCTCACCTCATGACAGCAGAGGCGGTGGCCTTGCTTCCTTCACTGGGGCTTTGTCTTAGGATCTCTGCCCACACGGGCAGGTCCCGCAGACACGGCTAACGGTGGGTTCGGAGAGTCACAGACGGTTCCCCTATATTTGTTAATTCAGATATTTTCCCCAGTGCTTGCATTGCCACAACATGAATTGGATGTCATGAGGTTTCTCAGTTAGGTAACAGGATTTGCTCAGACTTGACTGAGATTGGCTCTAACCTGATCAGGATCTGGGACCAAAGCTGAATGAGAGCAAAGAAAGGCACTTCCTGGGCTTCTGTTCGTCCTTGAGATGCCCTTGTTGTTCTTTGTTGTCACCCTTCCAGGATTGCTGGCGTCACATCTCACGATTGCCAAGATGACAAAAGACTCTGAATAGCTGTGGCATATGGATTTAAGGACAAAGGAGGAAACTTTTAGATTAGTTTCAGCTATAGATAAACCAATTTCTAAATTTCAATTTGCAATAGCCAAACACACATGTATAAAGATCCTTATTGCTGAAATTCCTGCAGGAATGCATCTTTGCTATCTTAGGAACTTTAGTCCGTAAACCTGTTTTCCCTTCGAAATGTTTGTTGTGATAGACGATCTTTTGGTAATACAAGGACACTTAGTGACACAATAATGCCACTGTTGCCAGGCCTTGCCAATGACCCCTACAATGAGGCTGGACCAGCAGAGCTGATTTTCTTCCAACTGTCCTGCTGAACCGCTTTTTACCTTCTCAGCTCCC
Organism: Phocoena sinus; assembly: GCF_008692025.1. Lineage (NCBI taxonomy): Eukaryota > Metazoa > Chordata > Mammalia > Artiodactyla > Phocoenidae > Phocoena > Phocoena sinus. The sequence continues at coordinate 43,885,023 of NC_045777.1, forward strand.
TACATATCTACCCAGTAACCCCACTGGAAGATAGAAGAAGGATTTAAATGTAAGTCCTTTGTCCAGCCTCCTCCACAAAATCAGATATGATGTAGAATTAAGTCACACTCCTGGACCCAGGTCAAGGTTTCAGGGACCCCCAAGCCCCAAGTCTCCTTTACAGTTGACCAACCCCAGAGAGGATATGTCCCAATTATCCTCGGAGCTTCCATGACCCAGAGCGGCTGGAGCCCCCAGAGGCTGGTGCTGCCTGCTTGTGGCTGCTTGTTGCCGACTCACTTCACCTCCTCGCTTTCCAGGCCTGGTCTTCCTCTTGAACAACCAGAACCCTGCAGTAAAATCAAGTCCACTTCAACGGGGCTCTGACACTAGGCCTCTTCCTTACTCTGAGCAGGTTCCTGGGAGTTGTGCAGTGTGTAACATGCACAACCATTCCCAGAGGCCCTGCTTACTTCCGCCAATCCACTTTCCAAACCAGACTCTGATCAGTGCCCCCAGTTTCACAGAAGGAGCTTCTCCTGGCCTGACACTTGGGCGTCTGACTGGTCTGGTTTCCTGCTCTTTGCTCTGGGAGCTCAATTAGGGACTCTGATTCACATAACATCTGGGAATGAAGAGTGTTCTGCTCCCTCAGCCCGTGGGCCGGGCACTCAGCTCCCTTCACAGACTCGCCCCAAGCCTGGCACATGGGCGATGCCAACATGGAACCACGGACCACTGGTTTGTCCAACAAGTGCCCCCAGCACCTCTTCCACGCAGCTCCCGGTTTCCCAGCCTCAGACCAGTGCCGAGCTCTAGTGAGACGTCGCTCACACAATTCTCCTGAGTGACTGTGTCCACAGTTTTATGACCTGTTGGAGTTTTAATTCATGTCAAGTGGATTGGCAACTACACAGCATTTTGCTTACAAAGTTAATGTTACTTTTGCTTAATTGACCAATCTATGATTTAAAAGTTCACAATGGCTTTCCACGGAAAGCTCCTCAGCAATCAAAAGAACCAACAAGTGATACATTTGGATGAATCTCAAGGAAATTATGCTGAGTGGAAAAAAGCTAATATCAGAAGAGCACACACTGCATGATTCCATTTATGTAACGTTCATGAAATAACATAATTTTAGAGACAGAGGACGGGTTGGTGATTGCCAAGGGTGAGGGGAGGGATGGGATGGGGAGGGTGGGTGTGGTGATGAAGCAGCAGCAAGAAGGGCCCTGTGGTGAGTCTCCTGACTGTGTGGTGTTTACACCTGTGGTGAATTTGCACAGAGCTACCCCTCACCTCCCACAAGTACACACAAATGAACGCATGGAGAACTCTTGGCATCTGAATAGTCCTGTGGGTGGTACCAATGTCCGTACCCTGGAGGCACCTCTTGGCACCTCTCTGTGCCTCCACTTCCTCATGGGGATGAAGATAAGGGTGCCGGTCTGTGGAGTTTTTGGAGGGATTAAATGATACAGTGGAGACAAAGCAGTCAGCACGGTGAATGGCACATCACATTCATGATCTATTGAGTTTTCCATCCATCCATCCATCCATCCATCCCTCCCTCCATCTGTCTGTTCTTCCACCCATTAATCCATCCCCTTGATGGGGTAGGTTGGGGGGCAGGTGGTGGTGATTACCAAAATTATACCACGAGCTGGCAAAGACAGCAAGGAATTCAAAGCAACACTGTCCTGGTTACTGTATGTATAGTTTTGTTTTTTCCTTCCTTTTTCTGCCATAAAAGTTCTGCCCTCTTCTCTGAATTCCCCAGAGCTTATGTTTACCTTCTGAACCCCACTGTACAACACATCCTTTCCATTAAGAATAAACAGAAAACTGTTCAGTCGTATCCCCAGAACTTCTGATTCAGCAGCCCTGGTACGTGTGTTTTCATTTATTCCCAAAAATCCCTCCAGCCACTGATGGAGACATCCAAAAGTTCATGCTAATCTGTATTTGAATCCCTTGGGAAGGACCCGAGAGGCCCCAGGAAAGTGTGTTGATGCATCTAAAGGAGATACATTATTCAACAAATTATTGAGCAAAATACTGTCACAAAACTTAATCAAAGAAGTTACTGATGATGTAACTTCTTTAAAGAAGTTTAACTTCTTAACTTTAAAATCCATTTTTTCCTCAATACCTTCATTTCATAAAAGGAGATCCCAAGAGTCAGTCAAAACCAGGGGGTGGGGAGGAGGGGAGTCAGAGTAAAGAGCCAGTAGTAGCAGCCAGACCACTGGCAACAACAGAAAGTCCATATGCAGTGTAGGTTCCCACCTCGAGCGACCATGAAAGGTCATCCTGTGATGGGAGGTACCAGCTAGGTAGGCTTGCTGTCTGCCCCTGATTTCCTTACCCGACCCCACCAAGCACTTCTACTCTGCAAAGCTCCTTGCCCTTTTATTCATTATAATCTGTGAAATACTGTCTCAGAAATATTTTCTATTTCATTGAACAACAGGAATTGGACCTAGCTCTTCCTGAAGGCCAACAACGTGCCCGGCACACGTCTCAGCGTGTTACAGGTGTGATATCACCAGACGGTGGAGGGATGCTCTCAGTACAGGGGGACGACCGAGGCGTAGAGCTGGTTTGAGGGACTTGCTGCCTGTCAGCTGGATATCCCCATGCCCTCTCTGGCCCCTTGCATAACTCTTGAGGGGTAGAGACCCAGGAAAGGAGGCGCCTCTGTGGCTGGCGTGGCCACGCCTCCACGCACACACACCGGCACCCTCATGCTGCAGCTCCTGCCCCATCACTCTAAGACCCCCGGTGTGGCTCAGCCCCAGCCAGCTGTGAGCAGACCTCTCAGTATCTTCATTACAGCCCTGGTGGATTTGCTTTTGTTTCAATCACCTGTGCTCCTTCAGGTCCTTGGCAACCTGCGTGAACTTTGGGGATTCTTACTGTGAGTGACCAGCTCCCTTCCAGACAGGTGACACCTTTGAGGTGCAAATTCTATCAATCCTGACCCCACTTTTCACCAGGGGCTGCATTTTCAATCTGAACTTCAATTTCCTTTTAAACGACAGCACATTAAAAAAAAAAAACTGATTTAAAAAGTAAAACAGGGGCTGGGCGGGGTGGAGAGGGGCAAAGCAGGAAGAAATTCAATGGAAATGACTGTGACAGCTGACTTTTCAAAGGTGGTGATAGGCTGTGTCCCCTCCTGAGAGGCGATTTGGGGTCATTTGTCTCCTTAAGCGAAGGCACAGAAGTTTACCCCACATACTCAGATAGTGCATCTTGATGAGTCACCAGGCTTCCTGTGTCAGCCTGATGCAGAGAACAACAACAGCAAAGCAACAGGCCAACTGATTATCACTTATAAATTAGGAAGAAACTTTGAGTAGCCGTCAGCTGTCACAGCCTGTCTTGAAGACACACTTATTTCAGCAGAGTCAATGGAAAGTGGAAGGCATTTCAGTCCAAACTGATAAAGTTACTGCCTGGTGGAATGTCCGGGCTGAAAGGAAACTCAATCACCGTTTTTCTATCCTGTTCGAGAGTTTTCTCTTTAATATCCTCACCAAGGGTTTAAATGATGGATATCCTCACCAAGTTACAAGGCTTTGAAATAACTTGCCACAAAATGTGCAATAATTTTAAAACCAAAAAGTAGGTAAGTACCAGTTGACTGAGGAAGCAGAATTGGGGCTGGTGTCCGTGTGGAGTTTCCTGGCAGCCAAGGCAGGGGTGAGGAAGAGTGTCTGTTACAGAGAGGGGACTGGCCCTTCCTGGGGGAGGCGTCATCTCACTGAGTCTTCGAGCCTTTGCTCCCTGCCCATCTTCTCGGGCGGACGGAGGATGACTCAGTAGGGCCTGACTTCCGAGGTCCGTGTCTGGGTTCGCCTTGGAAAAAACCTGGGGCAGAGCACGGAAGCACAGCTCAGTGAAGGAAACTTGACAAGGGCAGAAGAGAGAGTCTGATGAGCCAACCCAATTCAAGTTGGGGCTTAGAATACTGGAGAAGTAGACGAACTGGATAGTTTTTAAAGTGTCTTCCAAAAATGGCCTTTCAGTCAGGCTCTGTATGTATACTATCCACCAATAATTTGAAGGTGATCTCTAGGGAAAAGGACTTGTTTTGAGAACTGGGGCCTGATTCACCCACTTAGGAAACAGGAGACAATATGGGAAGCCTCAGTTCGTTCATGAGAGGTGCTACTCTGGGTGGAGATTTTATATGACCTCACAAAGGTAGGGTGTCACAGTAAAGAGACTGTTTCCTCAAAAAGTTGTCTTCTGCCTTATTCAGCTGCTGCACGGTACCATCAATTAAGACTCCATGCAGCGTGAATGTGATTACTATGGCCTAGGAAATTTTCAAGGTAGATATTTCCATGTGGCAGACACCAAAGAAAAATCTGAACTGTGCATCTCCTGAGGGTTTAATTTTGAGAGACGTCACTTTCTGCTGGAATGAATCCATGGCTGAACACGTACATGCAACCCAATTAGCCTGCATTTTGGAGCCAGTGAACAAGGACCAATTTTATTTTGGAGGACAATTCTGCTTCTGGTTTGGAATTGTTGGCCTCGGCATCCTTTGCGTCATGTGTTAGATCGCAGACTCTCTTAATGATAAGAAGCCCCACTTTCTGACATGCAAACCCAAATTTCCCAGTGATCTTTGAGAGGGTCATCCAGATATTGTTCCAGATCTCTAAGATATTTGTCATGAAAAGAAGGGAGGGGTCCCAGCCCCTCTGTCTGACTCAGGGTGAAAGGGACCCACCACCTGCTTGGTGGCTGTCACAGCAGACTTGCAGGCTGCTCGGAATCTTGAGTCAGAGCTTTGTAGGAGCAGCAATAACCAGGAGCCTCTAACTGTTCATTTTAACCCAGACTCAGAATCAAAGGACACAGGAGGGTCGAGTAAAGCTACAAAAACTGTGTTCTCAGTTGTAACAGATTTTACAGGAAGATGTTGGGGCATCTGGCACCCACTGAACTTGGCAGGACTCCACTGGGTCTCACACCCGACACCGACCCATTGTGCATAACTGAATTGAGAGAACATTCAGTGGGACAAATGCCACTGAGTGTAGAAGAGGAGTCGGTCCCTCTGGGAAAAGGGAAGGCTCAGGAATTTTGGGTTTTGGACACCCCGAGATTAGGAGAGGTGCTAAGACCATAATGATGAAGGAGGTGGAAATAACCCTGTAGCTTAAACGAACTTGATTTGGGATGAGGCCGTGCACGGATGACGACGTAGCGTTGTCATGACAGTGACCAGTAGCTTCCTAATTCGGATTGGCCCCTGGGTGTAGGGAATCTCACTGGACCCCTGAGGAAAGGGAGACCCGTCTTGTGATGAGCCCCTGCAGGAAAATTGTTCCAAGGCCCAAAGCAGCCAGGAACTTGGGGTGCAGTACAGGGGCCTTCGGAGGGGCTGAAACTCAGTGAGAAGGATGGAGGGAGGGGAGGCAGGCAGATCCGGGACCTCAGAGGCCAGTGAGGGTGTCCTCTCCTCTAAGGACAGTGGGAACCTTTGGAGGGTTTCAAAAGGACCAACGATTGTTCTCACATTTTTAAAAGAGCATCTTACTGCTGGTGAAGAATGGATAAAGTGGTGGCCAGGTCTTCAGGGAGTGTTTGGTTTGAGTTGTTTTTTTTTTTTTTTTTCCCAAACAAATTACATAGGAGTTGAGAGGTGCTTAGGGTTTTTATAAAATTCAAGGCTGCTTTATTAAGATGAAGATGGGAGAATTATCGCAGGGGTCACTCAGGGATAAGAATATACCAGAGTCATCGTAACAGTGAGTTTCTTTGCAAGCACTTTCTCCCTCTGGACCAGCAGGTCCCTTTCTGGGGTTCAGCTGGATGCTGAGGGCTGAGCCACGTTCACTGGAAAGGGGAGGGAGGCTGGCAGCCAGAGTGGATGAGTGACAACCAAACCCACCAGGGCTGGGGGTAGAGGAGGGGCTGGGGGTAGAGGAGGGGCTGGGGGTAGAGGAGGGGCTGGGGGTAGAGGAGGAGTGTTGCTATTGGGCCAAGCACCCGGGGGGAAAGTTTGCTATCACACAGCGTGGACGGGTCCCCGCCAGGTACTTACTCCCAGCTGGAGACAGAGGGCACTCCCAACCCTGCAGAACCCCAGGCGAGAGCCTAAACAAGGCGCCTCACTCCACGTGCCAAAACGTTTAAAGGTCATAAATCAAAATAGCAAACTGCTAAATAAGCTACATGCTCACCTCCAGCCTCATTAGACACATCTTCATCACCAGGATAAAGAAAATCCGCCCCCCACCTCCAGGTGGCGCTCAAACACCCAAATCCCCCCAGAGAAAATGCAGATGCGCTTTCTTGGAGAAGTTTGTTTGTAAATAGGACGTATTTGCGACAACAGACAATCGGAGGACAGTTCCTCCAGCTCATCCAGTCACGTAATGATTATACTGATGGACTGGCTCCTCTTGAAGAGTTTTCAGGCAAGAAAGTCAACTACTTCCCCACAGTTGTGATGCTTTCCAATATTTCTCCTTGTTTCTAGCAAAACAACCATGACCACCAAGGTCTTGTCTCTGGAGCCGGAAGACGGAGATTTGTGTGGTGTGGTTGGATGTGCCCACAAGGCGCCCTGGCCCCGTGTTCTCCCCGCTGAAGCCAGGACTCACCCCACAAACTGTCATGACACAACGTGAAGTCACTCCTTGCCAGCCTCGTCGTTTGAAAATAAATACTTGGCAGTGGGCTGTATTTATTGAACAAACACTAATATAGAACATTCCCTAGGCAAGCTGCTCTAATCATTTTATAAAAATTATTTGTTGCTTCCAATAACCTTCTGAGGCTCAGAGAGGCTAATAACTCACCTGAGGTCAACAGCTGCCGGACAGAGCAGCCCTGAGTCTGCGCCCTTCAACATCACGCTCTGTGTCACCAGTTCTCCATGTCACCAGTGCTCTATGTCATCAGTGCTCTGTCATCGATGCTCTATGTCATCAATGTTATCATTTCATAGACAATGATAAAATGTTCTCCGGAACAAGGAGTCACAGTAAGAAGCCTCAATATTTCTGCAGGTGTCCCTTCTCTCAGAGGAGCTGGGTCGCCTGCCCCTAAGGGGCCACCTGGGCACATCCACCACCTGCCCGTTCGATCAGCCATAGTGATCCTCTGACTTCACGCATGTACCTGGATGTACCACCTTGGGGTGGGGGCTTAACAAAGGTGGAAAAGAATATTAAAAAAAGAGAAAGTATATATAGATATAGATGTATAACTGAATCACTTTGTCATACAGTAGAAATTAACGAAACATTGCAAATCAACTATACTTCAGTAAAAAAAAAATACTAATTAAAAAACAAAAAGAAGCAGATTTATGGGTAAGTGTGTCACCGACGGGGTGCTGTGCTGGATGGGACCCACCATGGACCAGTACAGCCTGGTACTCCAAGGAGTGAGAAGCCCAATGAGGGGGGGATGGAAAGAAAACAGACCACAATTGATTTGGACCCTAAACTGGATTGATTACTTTGTCAAAATTTAAGGTTCCCCTGCTGCACCACACCCTGGGGAAGCTGGCAACACACTGGCATGATTCCCCTTGGGGTCCAGTTTGTGTATCTGTTTCTAACAAACTGCAGAAAGACAAGATGTCCATTTCTCTCAACCGCCAGGTCCCCAAAGCAAGAAAAAGTAGGGGTTTGCTTTCAGTTATGTGCCACAGGGTAACTTTTAAAAACACTGTTATTACTTATATGACTTCCCCTGTCATCTCAATCCACATAAATCCACCTGGTACACCGAGTCAGCCTTATCCCCTGCTCCTGACTCCGCCTCCATGGCCAGGCCTGGCCCAGCTTCCCCTGCTCGGAGTATAGCAGTTTGCTTCTAATCAGTGGATCCACAATACACATGGCCTGTATTCTGCTCTGTAATTCATGAACCCTAAGCTCTCCCCTCACTTTATCTAAAAGTTAGTTATGATAAGGTCTGTCTTTGGAGGCTCTGGCACTTTTGATGCCCCTCTCTTGTCTAGTTTTTTATTGTGGTAAAATAACATAAAAGTTAGCATTTTAATCCTTCTTAAATATACATTTCAATAGAATTAAGTACATTCACATTATTGGGCAATCATCACTGCCATCAATCTCCAAAACTTTTTCATCTTCCCAAACTGAAACCATGGTCCCACTAAACGCTAACTTCCCGTCCCCTCCCCCAGCCTCTGGTAGCCTCTACTCTACTTTCTGTCTCTATGGATTTGATTTCTCTAGGTCCTTCGTGTTGGTGGAATCACACAGTATTTGTCCCTTTGGGACTGCTTATTTCACGCAGCGTAATATCAAGGTTCATCCATTTGGAGCGTGTGTCAGAATTCCCTCCCTTTCTAAGGCATCATGACATTCCATTGTATGCATACACCACATTCTGTTATCCATTCACTTGTTGATGGACATTTGAGTTGTTACCATCTTCTGGCTACTGGGAATAACGCTGCTATGAACAGTGCGTACACGTAATCTGTTCAAGTCCTTGCTTTCATTTCTTTTGGGTATATTCCCAGAATGGCATTCCTGGATCATGTGGCAACTCTATGTTTAATTTTTTGAGGAACAGGCGTACTGTTTTCCACAGCAGCTACACCATTTCACAGTCCTACCGACAGTGCCCAAGAGTCCAAATTTCTCCACATCCTTGCTAACACTTACTATTTATTTTCTGAGTTTTAAAATAGTGGCAGTTCTGATGAAGGAGTATTTCATTGTGTTTTTAACTTGCATTTTCCTAATGAATAACAATGTTGAACATCTTTCATTTATGCATAATCCTTGGGAAAATATCTATTCAAATCCTTTGACCATTTTTAATTGGGTTGTTTGGTTTTCTCTTTTTCTGTTCTTTATATATTCTGGATATATTAATCCTTTATTAAATATATTATTTGAAAATATTTCCTCCCATTCTGTGGATTGTCTTTTAATCTCTTATAGTGTCCTTTGATGCATAAAAGATGCATAAGCTCTTAATTATGATGAAGTCCAATTTATTTGTTTTCTCTTGTTGTCTGTGTTTTGCAGTCATATCCAAGAAATCACGGTCAAATCCAATGTCATGAAGCTTTTTCCTATGCTTCTTCTAAGAGATTTATAGTTTTAGCTCTTACATTTAGGTCTTTGAGTTAATTTTATACATGGTGTAAGACAATGGTCCAATTTCATTCTTTTGAACTTGGATATCCAGTTTTCCCAGCACCATTGGTTGAAAAGAATATTCTTTCCTCATTGAATAGTCTTCACACCCTTTTCAAAAGTTATTTGACCATACCTGTGAGGTTTTGTTTCTCCATTCCAGGTCAACGTGTCTGTCTTTATGCCAGTAATACACAGTTTTTATCTTTGCAATTTTATAGGAAGTTTTGAAATCAAGAAGTGTGAGACTTCCAACTTTGTTCTTTTTAAAGATTTTTTTTTTTTAGTTATTTGAGGTGTCCATTTTCTTAAACCAAATAGATCGTAGTTTATACACTACCGTGTAACTACTTTCTCTCACCTGACAGTGTGTCATGGGCACACAGAGTGAGTGGCTCTAGAGGTCACCATTTCTACATAATTATTTTATTGAAGTGGATCATGTCATACATGCTAGGTTTCTAAAGTGCAGTCTTTTGTGTTTATTTTTCCCTTTTTAGTCTGCATCCCTTTTTTTCTCCCCTTATTCACAACCGCACCCCAATTCCACATGGCTCTTGTAAGTTTCCCCACGCTCACTGCTGACACATACTCACAAAGTCACACAAACTATGCAGCTGTGCCCCCGCATCTGTGGTTGTCCACGCAGAGAGGCTTGGTCCTCAGCTGTCACCTGATACCTGCTGCTTTGCATTTTGGCCCCTCTCTCAATAATACGTCATGGAGATCCCTCTGTGTGGACAGAACTGCTCTATGTTTTTTGTTTTATTTTCACAGCTCCATAATTTTGCAATGTGATAAAGTATAATTCATTCCGTTACGGTCCCAATATTGAGAATATTGTTTCATTTCCAATTTTTATCACTAAACACAAAGCCACAGTAATACATCCTTAAACCTAAAACATCTCCATAACCTGGTAGCATCATTTCTATGGTGTGGATTCTCAGAGGTGCAGTTTCAGGGACATTAATTTTTTATAAGTTAAAAGACACCAAAAACAACTTAACAATCTTGCTTCCACCAGGTGTAGAGGAGGTTCCCTTCCCCCACATCCTCCCAGCAATAGATTTCATCACAACTTGAACAACACATAAAGTAATAGAAAATTTGATCTAAAGCTGTAGGAAAGTAATAAGAAAAACACCCAGGGGATTTTTTTCCAGAATGATTTTCCCTCACTAAGAGACGGGGATGGTACTTTAATTCTTCTCGTGGTTCATGAGAACTTGCAGAAGATGACATATCTCCCTGTAGACGTGGGATGTGGTTTTATTGTCCAGTGGGATTCCCTTGGGAAATTACTCATCATGGTGCCGCAATGGTCTTAAACAGAGGTCCTGAGGAGCTCTAGAAATATCAGGAGTTCCTGACAGCGATCCAGTCAGAGGAGACCCGTTGAAGGCGGGGTTTCCTGGCCAGACTAGGAAACACACTTACTCTATTAAATCAGCAAATATTACCCCTCAGATACATGACCAATTCTTTTCTTCAACGGCTTGTTCACTCAGTAAATAATTACTGAACTCTCATTAGTCAGGGGGGCATTTGGAGATGTGACAGCATAAGGAAGGGATGATGTGGGTGCCCCCAGCCCCATGGCAGGTATTACCGATCAGCCACGTCACACCTCCCCACTGAGCTCCTGCAGTCCCCTCTCCCACTGCCCCCCATCACCATACCCAGGCCCATCTCCTGAAATAGCCACCACTCTGTCCCAGAGCCCCCAAAGTGTCATTGCAGGCTGACACCATCCTCACCCCCAGCCAAAGACCACCAGGACACACCTGGAGTCAGAGTCATGTCTATTACCTGCTGCGGCTCCAGAGAGCAAGGCCACGGAGAGCCTGCACATCCCAGGAGGAGGGTGCTGGGAGAAGCTGGGGGTGGGGTCCGGGCTGGGGAATGTGGGGAGGGTCAAGGAAGTAGGAGCTTGTCTGGACCAGATGCTGTCAGATAGTAGGGAACTGTGATTCGGTATCCTTTATAATTCGGGTAGATTTGGAGACATTGCGACATTTTCCATTGTGTGTGATTCCACTGAGTGAGCTCAGCAAAGATGACGTTCATGTTCAAATTGTTACTCAAAGTTTGCTTTGCGTTTCCATTATACTCAGAACAGCTGGCTAAAACTTTACTGATCCCAGGCTCCCTGCTCTTACAGTGCAGTGCATGTCAAACAAAAGAGTAAGTAGGGGCTTCCCTGGTGGTGCAGTGGTTAAGAATCCGTCTGCCAATGCAGGGGACACGGGTTCGAGTCCTGGTCTGGGAAGATCCGACCTGCCGTGCAGCAACGAAGCCTGTGCGCCACAACTGCTGAGCCCACATGTCACAACTACTGAAGCCCGCGTGCCTAGAGCCTGTGCTCCGCAGCAAGAGAAGCCACTGCAATGAGAAGCCTTTGCACCACAACCAAGAGTAGCCCCTGCTCTCCGCAACTAGAGAAAGCCTGTGTGCAGCAATGGCGACCCAGTGCAGCCAAAAATTAAAAAAAAAAAAATTAAATTAAAACAAGCTTTAAAAAAAAAAGAGTAAGTTATGCCAAGTAACAATGTACTGCTGCTCCACAGTGATGCAAATGCTCTCAGGCTGTTGGGCTCTCAAATTCAACATCCCGTTCATGTTCATTTATTTCACATGTGGGCTTCTACTTGGCTTAACTGTGTCTAGTTTACACGTCTCCAGAACTGCAGGCCTACTACTTCCTGTGCCATCCTTTCCAGACTTAACCCTGAAAAACATGTCCTGGGTTTCTAAAGGAGAGATTTTACATGGGAAGGAAGTGGGTTTCAGACATGGTGGTGCATGTACTGGCCACTGCTGCAGTTGTTAACATTCCTGGGGAGAATGTTGCCAAGAATAATCAGTGATTATGGGCAGAATTTGACACCCTCGCTGGCCATTATGGAAAAGCACCAAGTGTGGCTGAAGATTCAGGGGCTCATCCGGGAAGGATGTTTCCAGAAAAATCTCAGCCAAACACAACCTTTGTGGTCACAGTCGGAGAAACTGTCTCCAAGATTAGCCGATAAAGGATTGAAATGATCTAAGACAGGTGTCTTTTGTCCCCTCTCATATATATATTCTCATATGTATATATACATATATAATGTATATACATATGTACATTTTCCAAACATACACTAAGTGTTTGATGCTCCCATTAAATGACACGGCCATGTGTATTCTACAGGGGAAAATAGACAAGTGAGTCTCCTTCGTTGAGCAGTTTTATCGTCATAAAGAGTGATATTAATCAGCCACTCACTTTTCTTTCTAATACTGTCAGAGAGAATGACCTCAGATCAACTGGACTAAAACTAAAATCAATGATTTTGAAAGATGACCTTCAAAATTTACTTTATAATCAATAAGAACACAGAAAGGCAATTTCTTTAGTTACTTTGAATACATTTTACAACTAACGCATCCTGGCATTTCACCAGAAAGACACATGGTTCAAAACAAGGCCACCTGGAGGATTTTAAAACATTGAGAATTTTCGTTGGCCAGTATGAGGGACTGGAATGGCTGCTTTGAAGTATTTCCTAATCCTAACCATTTCAGGCACACTCTATGTCTATGAATTAACTTCTCATTTGTTCGTATGATGAATTTGCCAGATTAAAATATTTGCAGCATTGCGTAGGGGAGTTCCCCAAAACTGCCATGCAGAGTTGAGAGGAACATGGCTTGGAAGAGTTTCAGCTGGGTTCTTCATTTTCCACACAGCCCCAGCATGAGGTGTTTCACCTTCAAAACCACAGAGCTCTTCCTGCAGCCCAGAGCCCTGCCCTCGCTTCCAGCAGGTGCAGAGTTCAGGACCCCACAGGTGACGTCTTGCAGGGATGCCGTGCAAGATGCTGGTGAAACGACGTGGAGGGTACGTTCTTGGCAGAAAGATGAGAAACATCACCTCATTCCGAAGGTGAGAAGCGTCTCTATCTGCCAGCCCCCAGTTGCTGGGCTGAGTCGACCCACGACTGAGTGGGACTCGAAGTGCTGTTTTAACACTGAATTCATAGTTCCCCTGCTCTGAGTGATGCATGGCCCTGCCCAGAGCAAATATCCCCAGGGCCCTCCTCTCTTCCATCTGTCAGAGGTGGGAAGGATGAGGACTTTCCTCCTACAGATGCCCTGTTGTCCTCAAAGCTGAGGCTCTGGGGCACAGACCCAAGGGAGGGGCTTCCAGGCCAGAAGGAGCAAATGACCTGTCACAGCCCTTTCTGCTCGATGCCCGCTCTCTCCAAGGGGAAAAGATCACTCTTGGCATTTGCTAGAACCAAAGGTTCTAGAGCACTCATTCTTTTTCAAACCAGCCCCCAAAGGAGGCTCAAAACAGAAAGGCAAAGTTGGGAACACATATGTCCAACCCCTGACACACGTCCTGTTATGTTCAGTACCAAGGCCAGCGCCCCTCCTGCCTTGCCATGGCAACGGGACCAGGGCCAACATCCTCCAGAAACAAGAGTGAGTCAGAATCAGCCCCAGTGCCTTGGCAGGGTCCAGACGTGGGGGCAGCAGCCTCCTGGGTCTCACATGGGCCTGGTCAAGCACATGGACCCTGCACTTCATGGGAAGTGATGTTCTCTTTATTGGGGGATTTTAAATGCCATGAAAGAAGGAAGGAAGATCTTGAGGATTTCCCAAAGAGACTCAGTTGCGTTTAAAGAGCTTTGATAAACATGAGTTTGCAGTTGAGCTGGCCTGAGAATTTTCCAATCTCCTCTTTTCACCAGAAACGTGGCATGATTTTCTCAAGGTCACATTCTCATGAGGGACGAGGTGGCAGTTCCATCCCTGAATTTTTGACGTTGTACCAAGCAGTTCTGCTTTCTCACTAGATGTTTTCTTAAGTTGTAATTTCTCCTTTTGCCAAAAAATTTTAGAGAACTGACTTTATAACTTCCTGTTTGAATAACGCCCATTGGTAAGCGTTGTTTAGATAACTCATGAATCACACAGACTTTCAAAATACTGAAAATATTTCAACCTCAGAATGAATTTGATACAGATTGAGGATTCATAAATGTGAAATAAAACCTCTAGGAACACGCAGAATAACCAGGCTTCACAGACCCGCATCTAATGTGATTATAGCAATGTCCATTCGAGGGACAATGGAACTCAACGTGCCAGATACCAAATCGTGCCAAAATCACGTGTCTGGATTAATAGGGTTTAGCAAACTAGGATTAGCTTTCCTGGGTTTTTTAAGGGTCACCAAATTCTTGCTTGAGCAACCTCAGACCCACGTCATCACACACGGCTCGAGAGGACAGGGGACATGCGCCAGGGAGAGAGGAAAGCAGCGACTGACAGCGGCCTCTGCTCATGCGGAAATCATCTAATCTGTCTCCCTTTTTAAGAAGACACTATCATCACTGTAATCGAATATCGCTCGTTCCAGGGAAGAGGAAAACATAGAATGTAAATGCATAATAGTTCGTGCAAGAAAAATGGCGTATCAGTGAACTCACGAGTCCTGCTTCAGCCAACAGGGAGAGAGATGGAGAGACAGACAGAGATGGGGAGACAGAAAGACAGAGAGACAGAGACAGAAAAAGAGTCAGAGACAGAGAGAGAGGCAGAGAGACCAAGAGAGACAGAGACAGAGAGGAGGGAGGGGGAGGGATTGAGAAAGAAATTCTCTCTGTTTAAGACCTGGACCCTCTTGTCCACTCTGATGGACACTCTGTTTCCCATGAAATTCACGCAGGTCCCTCCACACCCCAGGCCGTTTCTCGTCACTGAATGGGACGCAGTCTGTTCTGTCAGGGACTTGGAGTTGACCCACGGCCACCCTCACGGATGCATAAAGCCCATGTGCTCCATCCCTTCCGCCCAAACTCGGTGGGGTCCTCTCCTGTCTGGAACCGCTGCCCCAGGCTGGGGCCGTGAGCAGGTGCTGACAGACATGAGTGCAGGCAGTGAGCCTGGAGGCACTTACGGGTGGGGCAAGGAGTCAGGATGAGACATGTCTACACAGAGTGGGGCCCTGAGAGACAGTGTAGACTTCCACGTCACCCCAGCTGAAGGTCAGGAGAAGTGACATCTTTATCTGTTAAGCTGCGGGCCGAGGGCTGCTCCCAGGGGCACTGGCTCCTTCCATCCTGGCCCGTCCCCACCACGACCAGGTGGCCTGCACCTGCCCTCAGGACAATAGTAGTGGGATGCGAACAGCGAGTGCCAGAGGCAGATGGGTTGGGGGGGCCACCAAGAGAGTCTGCGACAGGGAATCTGTGCGGGTGGGGTCTGCGGTATTTCCCTGGTGCATAGGACAATGTTTTGGAAACCTAGCTGGAGTCCACAGAGCATCCATCAGTCAGGCTTTAACAGGCTCTATGAAAATGGTGTTCTGTTGGCTGCGTTTTCATCTGGCTAATAGCTGTTGTTTAATAGGGCGCCACCTACTAACAACCAGGTTTAGGGTCAAGGAAGGAAAACACCAGAAAAACCTGGGCTGGCAAAGGTGATGGGGCCAAGCTGCTCTGGCTCGGGGACCTGACTCACCTCCTCACCAGCTGTGACTCTGGGCAAGTTGAAGCCTTCACGTTCTCATCTAAGAGTCACACACATTTTACAGGGTTATTTTGATGGTTAAACAAGGCACCACATGTAACCGGTGCTGCTCAGGTTACCTCTCACTAGACATCAGAGGCATCTGCTCCCCAGAGCATCCGTGGAAACAGAGAGGAGAGCGGCAGGCTGTGCAAAGAACCGACCATCTACGGGGAAGTTTTCTCCATCCCGAGGTCCCTGGTTGATGTTACAGAGCCCCTGAGACACTGCCCAGAGCTGAGGGGCGTGTGGGGGGCAGGACCCCGGGACTGATACAACGGTCCCCTCGGGTACCCAGCCAGAGGCGACCTGTGGGCTTTGGACAGTGCCGCCTGGGTGTCGTCATCCAGGGTGGAGAGTACGACATTCAGGAAGGGTTTGAAGAAGATGAGAAGGTTTGGATGGAAATCTCAGAATGTGCCTTTGCTCAAAACTCTTCTCTCCTCAACACCTTAAAGTCAACAAAGAGTGTGTGTGCGTGCGTGTGTGCGTGCGTGCGTGTGTGTGTGCTCGTGTTTGTATGTCTGTGCGTGTCCATCCATGACAGCACAGGGAATAGGAACAGACCTGGGTGAACGACACTGGAGGAAATGCTTGATGTCGTCAGTAAGTGGTTACACCTGGGAGGAGATTCCTTTCAAGGAAAGGGGTTGACCAACCTCTCACTTTCCCATCACAGTGACAGTGAAGGTGCAGGTAGCAATGGGGCCATCAGAGGCCTGTGGGGAGGGTGGGGGGGGGGGAAGGAGGCAATGGTACTGGAGAAGCCACTTTTAAATGGAGCTGAAACTGGCAGAATCAAGTCAATCCAGAGACTCCTCAAGATTAGATTACGAAGGGCATCCGTGAGGGTAGCCCTAGAGGAGCATCCAGGGCCCTAGTGAGTGTAGCTCCAGCCCCACACAAATCTTGAGTTGTTGCCCGCCACCAGGGATCGCAGGTCGTACGGGTCCCCGGAGTGGTTCCTCCACAAAGTGCAGGTCTGCCGGTCCCGCCTTATTGGGATCGTTGCCTTGAGGTATTGAGTTGTTTTATTTCTCAATCTGTTCAGTGTTTACAGCGTTTCAGAGAGAGAAGCTACCGTGTGTAAATGTTTAAATTGCTTGGAAATCTGTTCCAAAATAAAACCTAAAATCCTCAGGCTAAGTTAGAAACAGAGGGCAAACAAAGCACCGACTTCAGTGGGAAAACAGAGCCTGAAACAGGGATGTGAGAAATCCGTTTGGTTCCATGTTTGTGGGTCTGCGAAGGACATGCAACCACAAGGGCTGGGACAGAGAGCTGGTGCTCGTGCTGCCATCCTGACGGGAGCGGAGCGCCTTCCAGGAGCTGGGGTGCAGGGTGCAGGGTAGAGTCACGTGAGAGACGGCCCTAAACGGTCTGTGAAACACACACATCTCACGACGGGGCCGAGGACGACAGTGGATGTCAGCAGGACCAGATGGCTGCTGAGCTCCTGATGGAATATTTTGCAGGGTTCTTGGGTTTTCCAGAACTTCTGAGACAGTGTTCCTAAGGGTCTAGTGTTCAAACTGCGGGATCTGAATCACTGGGGTGTTGTCATGGAGGATAATTTTGGAGAAAAACCTCTTGACATAAATAAATATTCAACGAAACTGAAGATTATGAATGATTTACTTCAGAGGTGAAAGCTGTGGGGACCCACTAGGAAACTGCTTTACTTTCCTCTAACCTTCGAGCATGCTTCATCAGATTCCTTTTCTTACTCCCAGACTAAAACTCAAGAAGTTTCCATGGTTTTCCTGTTATTTTCAGTTACTGCCTCAGACTCATTTTTAGGTACGAAAAAGTCCAGCCCAAGCCAGCTCAAAACTACAGTCTCTCATCCATCCAAAGCCTCCTCTCCCCAGCTCGAGATGCCAACCCCCGCAGAGGGCTTGTGGTCCATCCACCCCCCCAGCACCTGGGGCAGTTGAAGCCTGCCCGTCCCACAAGCGCCTGGCACTGATGGGCTTCTGTTGCCAAAAAGAACAGCACTGTCAGCTCGACAGCAAGCTGGCTCTCAGCCGTGGGCTCCGGGCAGATTCAACATACACCACCCACCCCTTCTAGGTGGAGGCAGTGATCTGAATATGAGTCAGAAAGAAGTTACTTACTCTTTTTTTTTTTAATTTTTTATATGTTATTTTATATTGTAGTAGAGTTGATTAACCACGTTGTGTTAGTTTCAGGTGTGCAGCAAAGTGATTCAGTTATACATACATATGTATCTATTTTTCAAATTCTTTTCCCGTTAGGTTATTACAGGATATTGAGCAGAGTTCCCTGTGCTACACAGTAGGTCCTTGTTGATTATTTATTTTAAGTAAAGCAGTGTGCACATGTCAATCCCAAACTCCCGATCTATCCCTCCCCCCCCACCCTTCCCTCCGGTAACCATAAGTTCGTTCTCTAAGTCTGTGAATCTATTTCCATTTTGTAAGTCTCTTCAAGAGAACTCACTGTACAGAGAGGCACTGTGAAATGAATATTTGAAACTACTTCATTGTCACATTATTATATTATGAAGAACGATGGATGTGTATCACTTCAATGTCACTCCTATCTGTGCATTATTCAAATTAAAAAAAAATCTTCCAAATGAAAAGACTCTGTAGGTTATGAAGTCATTCTTTAGAATCAACATGGAGGAGGGAAATTTACAGCAAAATAAACACCTTTACATAATAGGTAGGTGGGATCAAAAATGAATTTTAGGATTTAGAGTGAGTAAGCAATGTTTTATACCTGTAAGATAGTTTTGTCTGCTCTGACAGCCTTTGAAACCAAATATCAAAATAAATCAATATAAAATATACTCTCAAACTGCTATATTACAGAAGGTTAAAAATTTTTTTCAGAATTTTCGAAGCATACTTGATCCTCTCTCGCTAAAATATTATCATCATTACTAAAAGATTTTGTACTGCTGGTAAAAAAAATGTTTAAAATGCCTTCATGTCATATTCATCACCTATTCCTGTGTGTTTTAAAAGTAGATATTAGGGGGCTTCCCTGGTGGCGCAGTGGTTGAGAGTCCGCCTGCCGATGCAGGGGACGCAGGTTTGTGCCCCGGTCCGGGAAGATCCCACATGCCGCGGAGTGGCTGGGCCCGTGAGCCATGGCTGCTGAGCCTGCGCGTCCAGAGCCTATGCTCCACAACGGGAGAGGCCGCGACAGTGAGAGGCCCGCGTACCGAAAAAAAAAAACAAAAACAAAAGTAGATATTAGTAAAATGTACATATACACACACGCACATGACATGTAAGCACATATATAAATATACACGCACATATTTACTACTGTTATCTGTAGGGTTACCTGATCAGACAAGTTCAGAGACGCTAGAATTCTCAAACTGAGTATCAGGCTTGCACACCTACCGGTTTTATCGTGACCCTGGAGTCAGGATGCCTGCCGTGTGAATCTCCGTCTGGTCCAGGCCTGCAGATGGTTTCAGACACCGCAGAGCGGCAAGGCAGCTGGCCTCCGCACCCTCTACCAGATGCTGCATCCAAGGTTTCATGGAAAAGAGACAGACTCAGACAACACTGAGTACAATCGGTGTTTTCCTAACACATCCAGCAGCATTAAGACTGTCCTTTGGGAGGTTGGCTTAGTTAAACGCAGAAAAGATGACCCTGCGTTCTGAGTAAAAATGGGGATTCCACTCTTGCAGTTAATCAGCTGCTCCCCTCTTGTCCGAGGTCAGGTTCTCCCAGAGCAGACACTGAGCAGTGATTTGTTAGTGTCTGACGTGATGTATTTATTAGGGAAGAGCCCCTGAGAATTGAGGGGGTGGTGGGGGGAGAAGGATGGAGGCAGGACCGTGCTGCTCACAAGGCTGGGCCGAGTCTCAGGCTCAGCCTGAACCCCAGGGAGCTCTGAGCACCAATCTTCTCCTGGGGAAAGGGGCTGGGATGTCACACTTCCGCATAGCCAGACAGGGCCACTGCCACAAGGGAAGTGAACCCCAAGGTGCATCCACCCTGCACCCTGGGGATGCTGTCACCCACTGGCCATCCTGGAAGGAAGCTGTGGGTGCAGCTGTCAGAGGCCAGGTCGCGCAAGGGGCACAGGAACAGGTCAGAGGGATCCGGAGATCTGGGGGGACACGGCCACTGAGCCACTGTGCTCGACTAGAGAACCATTACTCTCCCGACTCACGGCCACCCCTGGACTTATGTCCTCAGTGTCGGGGCAAGTCCAGCATCCCAGGCCTACCCTCCAAGGAGCTCACTTCAGCCTCAGTTGGACTGAAGGATGAAAACCTGGTGTCTTCAGCCCAGTTTTTGTTGTTTTAATAAGGAAACTGAAGGAAGAAAAATTACATTCAACATCAGCAAGGAATTAAATGTTCTAGATGATATAAACTTATTTTAATGCCAAAATTGCATTAAAACATTTGCACAAAAATCTTTCTAAAATATGTAAGTCTGTTATCTGCCTACTCAACTGAGGGTTTCTGAGTACAATCAGTGTTTTCCTAACACATCCAGCAGCAGGTGCTATTCAGGGCCGTCACACAGCACATACGATGGGCAGGAGGTGGCACTGCATCTCACACTCAGAGGCCCTTTATTACTGCGCGTTTGGGTCCTCAGAGCAGTTTCTGGTGCTTCTGTCCTCTGCACACTCTGTGCTCTGTTGGCTCATCCCTTTGCCTGCAGCTTCTGGCTTGGGCTCTAAGAACAGGGATAAATGGGCCTCTTAGCTCCATCTCTGAACCAGAAGCTACACCGCCCTGGGTTAGGGCCTGAGGAACACTTCTGAGTGCAAAGTACAGCAGCATCGGTCATGAGATCCAGGCACCTTCTTACCTCTGCAAAGACCCTCGATGTCCTTGCTCTAGCCACTGCTTCACATTTTGAGAAGTGAGAGTAAAAGAGGACCTTTCACACGGAGACCTCAGCTGCCTCAGTACCCCAGATCTCCCCAAGGCACCCGGGTGTCACCCTGTTCTTCTCAGGACCATACATTGGGAAAAAACAGAAGCACCTTGATTCTATCACATGATGGACACAGAAGAGATGTGAAGCCACGTCAGGCAGAGATCGATGTCCTAGAAACAGGGCTCCTCCGTTAACACTAAAAATGGCACCTGTAAGGGTTTCTGGGGCTTCAGGTAAACGTCCTGTATTTTCTGTGGCTGAGTGAAAATCCCACCAGCTCAAGACCAAAACATTTAAAAAGTCAGAAGGAATCTGCTTACTTTGAAAAATCAGCTTGTGGGTTCAGTTCATAAAATAGCTCTCCTGCAGAAAGTCCTGCTCCCAAGTGGAACTGGAGCCCCTTCCTTGGCTCTGAGGGTCTCCTCATTCACAGGTGAAGGACATACGCCGGCCCTGGTCAGTGCCCACGTCGAGCTGTCAGGGCTCTACACCCAGAGCGGCTGCTCCCAATGCCTTCCAGGGGCCTCTAAGTCCTCAGCCCCGGGGGCCGTAGAAATGGGGCCAGAGACTGATTTTGGGGACTCGGACATTTTCACAACACAGAACAGGAACTGGAAGAAGGGTTTCCATTGTTAAGCCATCACAGTGACCCACAGGGAAGGTGAGGACATGGAAATGGGGTGGGCTGGGGGAATGCCAGTCACTTTTATTTAATATCTGTAGAGCTTTTCTCACACACTCTTCAAAACGGGACAACCCAGATATCACCAGACCCAGAATTATTTCTAAGTAAAAATAAAGTCTGTTTGACCCTTATGTTTCTCCCTCCCTCTCTTTTCTCACACATACACACTTTGGATAAAATACTGTTGAAAAACCTAAATGAAGCATAAAAATCGAAGGCTACAGATCGTACACTCCAGCTAGGTTACAACTAGAGATTCTAATAATGTCCTCCCTGTGTTATTTCCTGTAGCTGCTGTAACAGGTTAGCACAGAATTAGTAGTTTAAAACAACAAAAATGAATTAACGTACAGTTCTAGAGGTCAGGAGTCTGGCATGGGTCTCGCTGGGCAGCATCGAGGTACCGTCCGGGCTGGTTCCCTCTGGAGGCTCCAGGAGAGGACCTGGTCCTTGCCTTTTCCAGCTTCCAGGGGCACCCGCGTTCCTTGGCTCCTGGCTACATCACCCCAACCTCTGCTTCCGTTGCCACATCTGCCTCTGACGTTCCCACCTCCCTCCTATAAGGAGCTTGTGATGACGTCAGGCCATCTGCATAGTCCAGAGTCACCTCCCATATCAAGACCCTTAACTTAACCACGTCTGCAAGGTCCCTCTGCCGTGGAAGGTGACATACTCACAGGTGCAGGATTAGGACACGGGCATCTGTGGAGGCATTATTCTTCCCCCAGCACTCATCTCTAACTGCCCCCTCCTCTGCTGCGGTAGGCTGTGATCAGAAAGAAACCATACTGTCTCCCGCGACACCCACTCCTTGGCCACCGCTGATGGGATTGGTGGTGGGCGTGTCTCCAGCTCAGCCAGGTGAGCACCCCTGTGAGGTGCGAGAGGGGACAGAGGTGCCCTTGTTTGTGCAGAGCTAAGCCAAACACTCACTTGACTCAGGCTGTGGACACTGGGGTCACAGGAAAGCACTGGCCCGTGGAGGGAGCAGTCTGCAGAGAGAAGTAAAGCGGGTGTGTAGAGATGGGCAGGGGTGGCCAAGGACGCCAGGCAGAGGCGATGGGTGACCTCCTGTTCCCACCAGCCTCGCGTGCTTCTTGCCTGCCGTGTCCGGGGTGGTGTCTCAGGTCGATAGAACGAATCTGCTGAACATTTAGACCCTTAAGAGGATCTCCGTTATACACCCTAACAACACATGAGTTTGTATGATTAGACCACAGCCCTTGTCTTGTCTCTCAGTCCTGTACAGCATCTGCCCGTCTTCACACCCTTTGCAAAACCACGTGACTTGAGACCATTTTCAAGCTGTGTCTGTAGTTAGTAGAACTTCGGCATCGGTAGAAAAACTTTGGTCTGTGGAAAGGAGGGAATGAAATTACGTCAGAGCTAAATTTTAACAGGGCTGAGATCATCTCTCCTAGAGCAGGAGTAGGAAAATCAGGGGTCTTTTATACGTTCAGAAGGAAAAAAGTTCTTTGTGCTATTGCTTTTCACATTTGTCGAGTGTGGGGAGCCTGGACTGGATGCATAAAACTAAAATCTCATCAAGGCGTCGTTAACAACTCCACAAAATAATACTCCAAACACTACGGCTTCAGACTCCCCATCTCTAGGGAAATTTAACGGAATTAAGTCTCCTCTGTTCCCACTTAGAAGTTCATACATAATCATAGCAGGTTATTATACAGACAGAAAGTACAGGACTGCAAAGACAGAGCTGGAACATAAGGCAATTTATTTCTGCCGCTGATAAATCTCTCCCTCGGTCATGGGAGAGCGATCTGACTACAGAGACCGCGAGAAGGTGAGGCCCGTCCTCACGACGCTGCGGCAGCTACACCCTCCTTGAGGGCGTTTGAGAACTGACAACACTGCCGGGGTCTCACTTCTCCAAGAGGTGAGTTCACTAGCCTCTGCTAATGTAAAGATGGCCCGTGGACACACATGTCTGGAAAGTTATTCACATTTTATCGGCCTAAGCAGGACCTTATTCCAGATTTTATTTGTAATAATCATAGATGTGATAGAAAATTTTCAGCCAAGACAATGTCAGTTCATAAACCTGAAGGAGGTCAGGCAAAGCTTCTGAATTCAACTAGTAAGCTCATCGTAATTTATTGGGCAAGTTCTGGCTTGCAGTCGGAGTGGCCTGCTCCAGTTCCTGCTCTCGCTTTGCCCCTGTGTGAGCTCTGAGGGTTTGCTCAGCACACCTGTATCTTGATTTTGTGGAAACCCTAACGTACTTGAGAGGGGTTTAGCGGGAATAGACTGAGGTACCACAGGCATCACAGCCAACTGGGCATCAGACACTACAGAGCAAGGACCTGATGTCTTGTCCTCTTCCCACCCCCTCGTCTTCCTGTGCTTTGCTTTTATGGGGCTGGACATTGAGGTTAATTCTGTAAAACCCTGTTGTAAAGGGTCTTCCAATGGCAGATGGTGGCCTAAGCCCAAGCAAGTTCATCCCCTTGCTCAAAAAGATTATAATAATTTAGAGACATAAAAAGACAAATAGGGCTTCCCTGGTGGCGCAGCGGTTGAGAGTCCGCCTGCCGATGCAGGGGACGCGGGTTCGTGCCCCGGTCCGGAAAGATCCCACATGCCGCGGAGAGACTGGGCCCGTGAGCCATGGCCGCTGAGCCTGCGCGTCCGGAGCCTGTGCTCAGCTAATGGGAGAGGCCACAACAGTGAGAGGCCCGCATACAGCAAAAAAAAAGACAAATAAATGAATATCTTGTAGCCCACATGAGTAGGAAGACTCCATACCATAAAGACATCAATTCTCTTCACATGCAATTATAAGCAAAACCTCAAAGGGCTTTTTGTTGTGAACGAAATTTTAGGTTTCTGAAACTTATTGGATGAGTTTAGCAAGATTGGACAAGACACGCCTGAAGGAGTAAACGAAAGTGGAGGCCCCTCGACCAGGTGGTACTGAGCTGCCATAGGTGTGGAGGAGGAGGATGGACAAAACGACAACAGAACAGAAGGACCACACAATCCTGGGTGCATCTCGGGTCCCTGGGGGAAGAAAGGACAGTTTAGCGAGTGGAGATGACTATCAGTTACCCGTGTAGAAAATAAATTGGATCAACACATCATAACAAAAATCATTTCAAGCTGGAAGTAAAAGGAAAGAAAGGCACACTAGGTTATTCTGTGAAAGAACCCCAGATCTAATTGATTCGACACACAGTTTGTTTCTTGCTCACACCAGGCTGGCTGTAGCTCCAGAACCCCAGGCTGCCCCCATGCTTTCTGATCCCCCCAGGGCACTCTGACCTGTGGCTGCCCCAGTGGCAGCAGCGGTGGACGCCTGTACAGAGAATCACGCACTGGCTCTTAAATGACTCCACTGGAATCACACAGGCCCCTTGTACTCACGTTTCCTTGGGCAGAGCAACTCACAAGACCCTGCCTCTCCAAAAATGAACTACTGTTACATACAATGAGGGTGAGCCATGGAAACAAGATGTTAATGGAAGAAAAGCACAGGTCTCTGAAGAAATGTTTATTTTGATATGATTTTTATAAAATTTTAAAAAACAAAAAGAAATACTGTAGTATTTAAACATATACTCATATTCATAAACCGATGTATTTTTAAAAGGGAATGGGTTGCACCAAAATTCTGAGTGATAGTCACCTCTGTGACGGAGTGGAAGAGGCAGGGGAGATGCACACAAGCAGATGTGAGTAGTTTCCACTTTGAAGCACTAGCCTGCCGTCACCAGGCCTTGGAGGAAAGTCAGTGTTCCGAGGGAAATAACCAAAGTCGACAATAACTCATTCCACAGGAAATTGGGATCATTCAGAGGAGACAATTTTCAAAAGTCCAAACTATCTTCAGACATGTTCGAGAAACTTCATCCATAAGACAAGGACAGGCTGCCAGGAAAGGGTCAAAGAATAAGAAAATATTCTTGGTAGTTAAAAGGATTATTTCTGAAGTTAAAATATAGTCATTAGTGAGGTTAAAAGATAAACATCTCCTAGGGACTTCCCTGGCGGTCCATTGGTTAAGACTCCACACTTCCACTGCGGGAGACGTGGGTTCAATCCCTGGTGGTCAGGGAACTAAGATCCTGCAAGCTGCGGGGCACGGCCAAAAAAAAAGATAAACATTTCCTAGACTATAAAGCAGAAAGTTAAGGTGATGCAAGATGGAGAACTGCTTGCAAACCCCAACCCTAAATGTTCAAAAACCACATACAATCAAGTACGGAGCCAGGGAACAGAAGTGCTCCTGGGGTTAAGAAGGACATACTTTTCCCAGAGTATGTAGATTTCCTGGGATGTGAGGTGCCCTCTAAGCTGCAGACCCAGATCTGAATTTCAGGGTAAATTTATTTTGTTACATTTTGGGGGAATGTGTTTCTGTTCTATTTGTTCTGTTCCCATCTTCATGGATCTGAAGCACTGCACGTTGGGGTCTCTCTCTGATACCGTTTAATATCGTGTATGAATTCCAATTTCTCTTTAACTCTTTGTGGACAGCGATGTTGTCTGTTATTTTTGGAATCTCTGGGGAACTGTGTTCAGACTCAGCCTCCTTTGGTTAATTTCTCTTCTGATATATGCTTTTTATTTCATTTTTTCGCTCCTTCTTCATTGGTATTTATGTACAGATCATTTCTTCTGTTTTCTCACTGCTGAACCAGGACGTAGTGGGTGGGAGGGGGCAGAAGAGTGAGCCTGGAACTCACTCTACTTGGCCCTTTTGGTTTAGGTATCAAAAGACACACAGATATGCCTCCCTGTGGTTTAGCAGCCCCATTAACAATTTACCCAAATCAGGTCTCTCCCCCTGCCCCAGTGGGTGCAGCTCTCCTCAGTTTGCCAGTAAAGATGTTGATAAGGTTCCAGTTTGGTCCTTTGATATTATGTCTCTCTTTCCACTCACACATCTCCCTGTGCTGGGTGGCCAAGTCTATCTCAACATAAGGGGCATCCATTCTACACTAGTTATTCCTCCTTGCTGCTCTTCTGTGTAAAACTGGGTCCTCCAAAATTTATGTCCTGCCTTTCCTGTTGGCCCTGCAAGCCCCTACATCATGTCCTTGGACATGTGTCAGGACCTCTGGATGTGTGTCAGGACAGGGACTCCCACGTTTGGGGAAATGAGGATCCTGATTGAGATTCAGGAAACAAAGACACATAGAAACTCCAGGAAAAGCCAAAAGCCTTCTAGAAATGCATGGTTTAAATGGGAATACAACTAAGATGAGGTCTGATGAGCAGTAGAGGGATGTAACTTGCCTTTCACCCTAGAAATATTCTGCTCTTTGAGCCCAAAGTCATAATACTGGGCTTGGAGAAAAGAATACAACTCAACCACATGACTTGGCTCTGGATAAATAACATTTACTTTATCATAGTTTTGTTAAGGAAATGTATGGGTTGTGAACACTTAAGTCAACCCACAATGTGCACAAAACGTAATTATGGTACAGAATATAAAATAAATGTTATCTCCCCTAACAAAGGTCCAGTTAGCAGTGGTGGGAGAGCGAGTGTAGAAATGGAGATGACAAGGAATACAAATCTCTGATTTTAAACATGTGCACTTAATTACATGACTTATACTTGCACTGCAACTGACAGAAGCAGTGTCTGAAATTGGGAAGAAGCCAGAGAGAAGAGATGGAGGTGGTTCAGTGACCTAAATTTTAAAATTTAAATCAAAGGATTACTAGAAACTATCTGAAAATTATTTTAAGATGAATGAAACAACAGAAGAGACTATGAGGGACTTCCCTGGTGGCGCAGTGGTTAAGAATCTGCCTGCCAATGCAGGGGACATGGCTTCGATCCCTGGTCTGGGAAGATCCCACATGTCACGGAGCAGCTAAGCCCATGTGCCACAACTACTGAGCCCGTGCTCTAGAGCCTGCGAGCTACAACTACTGAGCCTGAGTGCCACAACTACTGATGTCTGCACACCTAGAGCCCGTGCTCCACAACAAGAGAAGCCACCACAATGAGAAGTCCGTGCACCTCAATGAAGAGTAGCTCCCGCTCGCCACAACTGGAGAAAGCCTGTGCGCAGCAATGAAGATCCAACACAGACCAAAAAAAAAATTAATTTAAAAAAAGAAAAAAAGCCTCCCAGAATAGGCTATGAGTGTTTGGTTGGTAACCTCCAGAACTCATAATGGGAAGGGTTGAAGGGTTGGGGAGGGAATTGAGGTGTGCAGGGACCTGTGCCTCTCCCTGTACACTCATGTACCTTCCTATTTTTCTTTGCTGTATGTGTATTACTTTGGTAGATATTAAAACTTTATGAAAAATGTATCTCAACCTAAAAAAATTACAAAATATAAATTAGCTTTTATATAAAAGTAGTTGTATTTCTACTCTGTTCACATTTCTCAACACCTGAGCTCGCCGATCCCACACACGATATAATCATGTTGCTGTTGGCACCATGTGGGTTCCTTCCGTGGCAATAATTCCAAATTTTCTTGACCTCTAATCACTTTCTAGCTAAAAATAGGCATGTTGACCTCTTGGATCCTGGAAGGAAGGTGACAACCACCACCTGTCTGAATCCTTGTAGGAAATAACAGTCTCTGCTCATATGATGGATTCCCAAAATGATTAGTGACAGCAAGAGCCACTGTACTGCTGCCCGTTTGGAGTCCAGAGCTGACTCCACTGTTGGGTTAATAGTGAAGTTATTTTGCTTTACCTTGGTGCAGACCAGAGTCCCTGCGGCTGAAGGATGTATTCTAAGTGTCTCGTGATCATTAAAACCATTTTCACAGACCACTCACGTACTAAAAATAATCAATTATAGCAGCATCGCCAAGGTTGTGGCTGAGTGTTTACCTGCCACAACTCGAGTCAGAGCAATTTCCAAGCCGCTGTCAAGCCGGTCAGAGCTCCCGGAAGCCAAGTCAAATTCAAAACCAGAACTTGCTACCCTCAGTTATGTAAATAGACACAAGAGGAGACAAAACACAGTTCATTGACTGGAATTAATTTACACCATGAAAGAAGTCTGATCCTCCAGAAGAAGAGACAGGGATGAATCTAGATGTGTTTGGAGGCAGCGTTACGTCCTTTTTTTGAAAGTAGAAGTAGATTTGAGCTAAAGAGGCTCAGACTGGGATGAATGTGATAACAGCTGGTGAGCACAGGAGGGGTGATTTGGGGGACAGTAATTACTCTTCCCTCTGTGCCCCCAAGGGTAAAACTGGACTGGAGGGAAGGCAGCCTGAGAGTCGATAGGAAACTAATAGAGGATTCATCGCAACCTTGGAGCTTCCTGAGTCACCGTGGCCTTGAGGGAGAGAGTGGAGGTGAGGCAGAGTCAGGGAAGGATGCGCTGGGACCCTGGACAGCTGCACCTGCCTCCCACCCGCCTCACTTGCTTGTGTTGGGGGAGGACCCGCCTGGAACAGCAGATGTAGCAGAACTTGGAAGAACCTCACCTTTTCCTTTCGCTTTGGCTGCTCAGACTGAATCCTTGGCTGGGAGTTGCCTTTTTACCAACTGCTCCCCACCCCCATCTCAGCACACCAGGCACGCACGCAGAGATGCATGCTTACTTTATAGGATTAAGCTCAAATTGCACCTTCTCCAAGAGGCCTTTTCTGAAATGTTAATCAAGGAAACATCTGCAATTCTCAGCACGCTTGCAAGTTTGTAGTTTTGGCTTCATTTGCCGGCCTGTGAGTCCCTTGAAGGCAGGAGCTATGTCTTATTTGTCTGTTTATTCCCAGTGCTACGTCACACCAGGCACACACATGCCCAGTGGTTTCCTTGATGAAGAAGAACATGCGAAACATGCAGCTGGTTCTACAGAGGATGCACACGTCACACTGTGGCTGCCTGGTGCTCACCAACGGCGCTAAGGCAGGTGTGGAGGGCTGTGCCTGGATCACCATCTGTGCCAGGTTCTTGGCATGGACCAGACACCACTCATGCAGCTTCTGTCCAAGACGAGCATTTCCTCCCTGAGTCATGTAAGACAGAGAAGAGGCCATGCTGACTTTCTCTGTGTCTAGCGCTCACTTTCACATGTGCAGACTCAGAATCCCTTCCCCTCCTCCGTTCACCATCCCTGGCCTCTTCCTGCCACTCAGCAGAAGGTAAGTTCACAGCCCATGCGGGGAGGGTGTTTGTATGTTAACCTACTTAATAACTCAGTGCACCGGCCCCATGTTGGGGCATCCTGTGCATTTTACTCCTTGAGATCCAGGAAGCATTTGTAGGACTGAGAAGAGCCTGGGACCCTGGTCCTGGGATGGGGCTCGGCTGGGGTCATCTCCCTTCAGTCACTTCCCTGGGAAAGTCTCCTTAGTGATTATAAAACACGGCCCCACATGATTGGTGCTCCTGCTGTTGGGAAGTGGGCTCTGTGGTTCCCCCTTGAATCTGCCATGAACAGAATGCCCAGGAGGAAGGGTACGCAGCTCACAACTGTTCTCTTGGGATGCCCTCGCTGGGGGGCACCAGAAGCCCCGTAACAAGTCAAACTGCCCTGAGTCTCCCTTGCTGGAGAGGCCACGAGGGGCGTCCACTTTGGGGATGAGCCCGGCGGAGCCCTCAGAGGACAGCAGGTCCAGCCGAGGTGATCGCAACAGCACGCGCAACCCAACCAGAATGGTGTAGCCCAGTGCTTCCTGAGCACCTGACCCACAGCCCTGGGAGCGGGGTTAGTGGCGTTCTACCTCCCCCTCCCCCTCCCCCTCCCCCTCCCCCGGGCAGAACGTGGCCTGGCTGCTTGTGACACCTGCTCATGACCGATGCCCAGGGCTCCACGCGTCCCGCGAGAGCGACGTCACATCTGGGAAGACAACTCCTGCCGTGGTTCAATGGCTGCTGAAAGGTCTCCATCAGCTCTGTCTCTTCTAACTATTTGACCAGCGTGCAGCCAGGACACTCCCGGCAAAGAATGTCACCTTGGGTGGAAACAGAATTAACTCCCAGGAACACTAACCATTGTGGGAAGGAAAGCATTGCAGACGGATGGAAATCTCAGGTCCTCTCTTATCAGATGCGTGACTTTGGGCAGGACGCTTGGCCTCTGTAAGGCTCAGCTCCCCATCCATGTAATGGGCATCTTAATGGTGTCTGCCTTGTAGGGACGTGACTTTGCACAGTGGGCACACAGAACCTACTCAGGACATCTTAGCTTAAAAATAAATTCTGTTTCCATCTCGTCCACCAGAGGCAGACCACAAGGAAAGGATCTGAGAGCAAGGCGTTGGTCTGGGCGATGATGAGGGAGCAAGCACGGGGAGTGGTGTGTGCGGAACTGTGCCCGGAATGCCCTTGGGACAGGACTTGAGAGGATGGTGGTGCCACAGCCTCCCGCTGCAGCCCCTCAGGACATGCTCTGCTTGGACATCAACACACCCTTCCCAGCAGCCCCAGCCAATGACCTCAATGACCACACAGTGGGCGGCTGGGGCCCACGGTGCCCGTCCAGGGGGATCTGACCTCAAAGAGAGCATCTCACAGGGTTGCCGAGGTACCTCAGGCTGTTCCACAGCCGGTCCTGACCCCTTTCCCATCAGAGGTGTGGGGTCTGCATGGCAGAGTCCTTTCCCCACCCAACATGCTTCTTCCCCCTTATTCCTTTTCACAGGCTTTGCCCCCAAGAAACTGCAGAAAGTGCTAACTTCTCGGTGTCTGCTTCCTGGGGGACCCTGATGACATGTGGGAAACTGACATAGAGAAGATCACCATCTTGGGCAGCTCACGTGCAATCCTGGGGGTCCCAGAGATGAAGTGTCACTTGCCTCAGACTTGCCTAAAAGGGTGAAGGAAAGGATTTTGTTCTCCACCAGCCCTGCTGCCCCTCCTGGCTGAAGGATGCTGGGGTGTGAGCTCTGGGACTCTGACCGTCCCGGCAGCGTGGGGAGCAAGCTCTCCGTGGAGCCACAGGCGCGCAGAGCATGGCTAGCAAGAGGGTTTGAGGACTTCCAGGAGTGTGGCTGGGCCTTTGAGAGCATCTGCTACAAAGGTTTATCCTTTGGCTACTTGTGTCCTGCTCAGTGTCAGAGCAGAAGAACAGCAAGACGGGGATAATGCCTGGTGAATACTGCCTCTGAGGGAGTAAAGGAATTATACTGTTTCAGGGATGCAGAGCACAGTTTGGGAAGATAAAAAAAAAAGTCCTATGTCATGACCTACAGAGGTGGGATAGGGAGGGTGGGAGGGAGGCTCAAGAGGGAGGGGATATGGGGACATGTGTATGCATATGGCTGATTCTCTTTGTCGTGCAATAGAAACTAACCCGGTATTGTGAAACAATTATACTCCAATAAAGATCTATCAAAAAGAAAAAACAATTCCTGAGATGGTTGCTGGTAGTTGCACTACAGTGTGAACGGACTTAATGCCACTGGACTAGACACTTAGAAGTTGTTACAATGATAAATGGTATGTTGTATATTTTACCGCAATAAACAAAAGAACCACTGTCTAAATCAGAAGAAGATGCCATGTTACATAAGAAAACGTTAACAGCCAGTTCAGGAATGCAGGAAGAGGACCAGCCAGAGGGGTTGCTCCATGCACATAACAAAAGGCTCCAAACAAAGCAGATGCCTGGAGAATGAGGCGCTTTCCTGACTATCCCCATGTAAATGGGCCACTTTAGCTGTCACACTTGGGCAGGGAATGGATTTGATTTTAGTGGTTATGCTAATTTCTGTAAAATAAATCAGACTCCTGAAACAGCAAGCTTGGCTGCCCTTTGCATGAGCTTAGAATATAAATGAAACCTATTTCTCTCCAAGATGATCTGAGTTAAAAGCAATAACCTACAGGAAATACCTGAGCCACGCCCTGAAAGGGCATTCTGAGGTCTCATACTCTAAAGGTATTAGCAGGACAGCCAGTCTGCATTTTAGTATCATCGTGACACTCAGTGATGGGCCGCAAGCAAGGCAAGTAGCCGTGGCTGGTGGTGCCTCTGTGGGAGAAGCAGGGAGCACGTTAGGCGGGAGGTGGGAGGAATTGGGAGCGCTGCCGACGAGAGCTAAGGGGCCTTTGGTAAATGAGGGCTCCTTGGGGTCTTTCCTGTCACACCAGCAAGCATCCTTGTATATTTAGAGGAGTCTGCAAAACAGAGCACATATAAAGCATGAGAAGGTCCCTTCGCTTCGCTTGCCCCTGACCCTGGGAGTTGCAGCCTATTGGGAAAATAGAACATTTTCTTCCCAAGCCCACAGCAAAGCCCATGGAGGAAGGTTCAGAGGAGAAGCCCACGATCAAGCCCAGAAAGCCCAGCCCTCTGTTCCCCAAGTGAGAGGGACTGAATCGCTTTCTGCTATGCCCAGAGCAGTGACAGAGGAGTAAGCGGTGACCTCAATAAAATTCCGTTCAAGGAAGTTTTGTTTGATGGGACCCAACGACAATGGGAATGAAGATGACATTCATTACTGGATTTATTTTAAATTCTGTGCATATACAGGTTTTGTGAAGACAGGGGCTCTAGAAGTTTGTGGCTGGAGGGCAACATGGCTTACCTAATTCAAACGCTCACAATCTGAAAATAGATGACTTCCCCAAACTATGTTAAACCGAAGGAAGCAATTCACAGCATCCCTCCACGATCTCGGGAAGAAGGGAGGCTCACAGCTCAGGGTGGGCTGTCGGCATTGTGGTGAGAGGTGGACAGCAGAGGATCCTGCCTCCTGCCCATACCCCAGTGCTCCCCAGCACAGCCCTTCAGGAGCCCTGGGATGGGACATACAGCACGTGGTTACTCTGCCCCGGTGATCCTATGTGGGGAGGGCACTAGGATAAGGCGCTGGACCCACTCCTGCATCTTAGTACTGGAGCAGCGGCTCAGACCCCAGCTGAGCCTGAGGAAGGCAGCTCCCTGGGACCGCCCCATCCTCATGCAGGAGATGTGTTATCACAACAGATTAGGGTATGAACCCTTTCTGCTCAGGTGGAGAGAACCTGGATGCTGTAGTTTAGCACCTGACTGAGGAAGCAGGACTCCGACCACATCCCTGCTCTGCTGGTCTTGCCCAGGAGAACCCAGCCCTCTAGCATCTGAGCCCATCCCAGCTGACCCCGCCTTGTGGGCGGAGCTCCCACACAATCCCCACAGAGAGCAGGAGAGGATTCTGCCAGCTCCTTAGATTTAGCTTTAAGGCAAGTTCGCGGGTGCTCTGCAAGGTGGAAAAGCCCAAATGCTACTGGCCTGTCAGGCTACCTGTGCTCCGGCATCACTTCTGGAACAGTCTTTAGCTGACTGGACTCTCCAGCGGTGCCTCATAGACGTCTCTCGTTCCCCACGCTTTCCTTACAACATGACTTGTCACCCCTTCCATGGAGAGACCAGGGCTGTGTGAACACCACCCCGCCCACATACAGCACAGATGTTGAGGATGGGGTCTTCCAAGGTGACGTCCGCTGTATGTACCTGCCGCCATGTATCAGTTATCCATTGCTGCATGAGAAGCCTAGGCTAGCCCCTTGAAC
Source organism: Phocoena sinus (assembly GCF_008692025.1). Lineage (NCBI taxonomy): Eukaryota > Metazoa > Chordata > Mammalia > Artiodactyla > Phocoenidae > Phocoena > Phocoena sinus. Next base: position 43,918,751 of record NC_045777.1, read on the forward strand.
AGCGTGAGACACGTACCTAGCCCTCCAAGTTTTGGTCACTTAAAACAAGTATTTATCTAGCACACGACTGTAGATTTGCAATTTTGGCTAAACTTACCTGGGTGGTTCTGTTTATCTCAGCTGGAGGATTGAGAGTTTGCTCAGTGGTCTGGGACAGCTCCCGTACATGTTTGTGAGCTGCCTGGCTGTGGGCTGGAGGGCTGAGCGTGTGTCTCCCACCATTCAAGAGGCTGGCCTGGGCTTGGTACACAGGAGCCTCAGGGGACCAGAAGAGTGATGAATAGGTACTTTTCAAGCCTTAGCTTACATCACATTTGCTAAGATCTCATTGGCCAAAGCAAGTCACATGGCCAACCCAGATTCAGCAGTTAGACAAACAGACTCCGTCTCCAGACAGGAGACTTTTTAAGGTCATGATTCAATGGTGAGGATGCATGTAGGCAAGGACTCATGTTCGTTTGTTCAACCTATCCTAACGACCTAATGAAGATTCTGGATTGTTTCTAGTTCAGCTAAAAAACTATTCTGATGTCATAAAGAACCTCAGCACTCTTGAAGTGAGAATTTCTCTAGGTAATAGAGAATAGCCACTATTTCCAGGAGTTCCCTGGATTTCACTACAAATTCTTCTCTACGTCTCTGAACTGAAAGCCCAGATATCAGGCCTCCAGAAGGAAGGAGAGGTTGCTCCTTCCACGGCTCTCACAGGAGTAGTCTCCACAATATATACACTGCTTATTTTCTTTTAAATACTTGCTCCCAGTTCTGCCTTAGAATCTTAGAGGTACAACTTTTTTTTGGCTTTTTTTTTTTTTTTTTTTAGGGAAGGGTTTTTTTTTTTTTTTTTTTTTTTTTGCGGTACGCGGGCCTCTCACTGTTGTGGCCTCTCCCATTGCAGAGCACAGACTCTGGACATGCAGGCTCAGCGGCCATGGCTCACGGGCCCAGCCGCTCCGCGGCACGTGGGATCCTCCCTGACCGGGGCACGAACCCACGTCCCCTGCATCGGCAGGCAGACTCTCAACCACTGCGCCACCAGGGAAGCCCGGAGGTACAACTTTGAAGGGGCCCAGCGCCCAACGGCCTTGTAGTTGAACTACCAGAGTTTGGATCCTTTGTATTTTCTAGGCACTTCAAATTTTCATACTGTATAAGCTACACACTCAAAAACTCCAAGCAGGTGCTCTCACTTCTATGCCTGAGTACAATGACTGTGTTCTGCCCCAGCACATTCTCTCCTAGAGGTGACAGGGACATGAAAGTGAGACCTGCAGACACCTATCATGGGGACACCTTGAGAGCCACCCGGCTGGGCAGGGAGTGGGGGCAGAACATCACAGCTGGGAAAGCCCACACTGGGGATCAAACATGGACCGCAGTGTATCACTGCGTAAATGGTTGGGAGTTGTCCTGTGTCAAAATCGATAGGGGGCATGAAGCTGACACCTGTCACCTGTTACCTGGCAGGTCATGGGACAGTGGCACATCCCCTCGTGACCCATGACTTCTAGGGTAGGAATAAGTCCAGTGAAGTTACTATTGCTTCACATTTGCTTTGCCCATGAGATCCACCTGGGTGATCAGTGTAGAACTTAAGTATCTTGAGTGTAGGAGGGGAGGGTGTTCAGTGTGGGAGGACTAACAGGGAGGAAGGGTCTCCCAGGAGGAACGCCAGCTCTACCAGTCAGTGCCCTGAGCTCCAGCAGCATACCTGTTGAAAACTTACCAGTGGTCAGCAGCTCAGAGGAACCCACGGCAGCCACGGCAGAGAAGTCTCCTCCATGTACACGAAAGAGAAGACCAGCTCCTCAGCCACAACCCGTGGGCTAGCAAAGAATGCTTTTAAGCTTCTCATGGATCACTCTATTTTTTAAAATTTTATTGAAATATAGTTGATTTACGATGTTGTTGATTTCTGCTGTACAACAAGGTGATTCAGTCATACATACATACTGATATATTCTTTTACATATTCTTTTCCATTATGGTTTATCTCAGGATATCGAATATAGTTCTCTGTGCTCTATAGTAGGACCTTGTTGTTTATCCATCCTATATATACTAGTTTGCATCTGCTAATCCCAACCTCCCAATCCTTCCCTCCCCCACTTCCCTGCTTCCTTGGCAACCACAAGTCTGCTCTCTGTGTCTGCAATCTGTTTCTGTTTCGTAGATATGCTCATGGCTTACTGTAAATCTTTCTGTATTACTTTCCTTACACCCATTCCTTTTGGTTGGTTGGTTGTTGCTTTGTTGTGGACTCTATTGCTCACATATTGGGTATCCTGAAATTGTCCTCCACGTCTTTTATCTTTTCCCCTGTAGCTTCTGTACCCTGAGTGAGTGTGTGTGTGTGTGTGTGTGTGTGTGTGTTCACTGTGCTGCAGGCTCTCTCATCTGCTCAATCTCCAGGTCTGTAATTCAATTGTCAGCCATAATCATCTCTCTCTCTCTCTTCATCTGTTACACATTTTAATTGAAAACTCAATTGTTTCGCCTACTTTTAGTTCCTAAAAGTAATTTTGTGCCCTGACTACATCTTCTAAAGCTTCTCATTACTGTTTTCTATTAAATTGTCTTGTTCTTCCACCAGTTCAATAGGAGATGAGTATTATAAGTTATTCACTTTGGGCTTCCTCTCTCACAGCCTCGAATGTCCTGGGTGAGCTGAAATATTTTTCTACTTATTCTAGTGTGTCCCCTGGTCATCCAGACCCATCAGGCTTTCGGAGCCTCTGGAGCAGGGTTGCTCCCCAGCAAGGGAAAACACATCACTCCCTGTCCTCCGAGATGTGCAGGAAATGAGTTGGCAGATGGTTACCCCCATGACGGGACGTGGAAAACAAACTTCCCTTCTCCTAAGGGCAGACACAGTCTTCATCCAACTAGAGGGGCTGCATAGAGTCCATCCCGACCTCAACTTCCCCTCTTCTCCTTGGTCATAAAGGTTCAGGAGGGCCCCAAGGGCACACCTATGGTTCCTTTCTGGAGAGATTGACAGACTTCCACTGGCCACACTCTGTTGGAGAATAAGTGACCTTCCCATCCCCCAGAATGGCTGTGGTTGTAGGCTAGACAGGTATCTCCCGAGGGACCATGCCATGAGGCTCACACCTTAGTGTGGTTCTCTCTGCTTGGGTTGGGGCTGACCCTATGAAGCCTTATATTCAATAAAATCAGAGGAAGTGACGTTGTACCACTTCTAGGCTTAAGCTTCAAGAAGACAGCTTATGCTTTGGGGAGGCCTGAGCCATAAGACTCATAAGACCACATAAGAGCCATGTGGTCAAAAGACGCCTGGGTACCTGGGTGGAGAGACCACATGGAGAGGCCATCACCTTGACACTTGTGGAGAAAGACAGAGGTCATCCCAGCATCCCAGCTGAGCCCAGCCCCCAGCAAGTCTGTCAGCTTGACCAGTGGCAAGACCAGGAGAGCTGCCCAGCTGGCCCAGCCCAGACTGCAGACCGTAAACAAATATCCAATGCCAGGGCCGTGGGGTTTTCCTCTGATTCTTGCCCAGGGAGCACACACATATGCTCACTACTGTTATGCGACAACAACAATATTCCCGGTCTTTCCAGACCCAGGAGGTCAGTGATCATTCTACTTATCTCTCATTTCTTCAAAGGGACTTTTTTGGGCCAGGTTTGTCAGCTATAAATGGACTTCATGACTCAATACTATCAACTCAAGTCACGAAATAGAATTCTTCTATTTTGCATTATATTGTTTGTTACAGGAGAAACGAAGATGATGACCCAGATCCCCTGCCTGGAATTGCTTCCTTTTTGGAAAGGAGGGTTCAAATTATTACAACCCAAATAAAATAAGATGCATGCTGTAAATTACAAGCCACACACTCTGGAGTTTCCATAGAGAACTTCACTATGCATTTATGCCTGTATATAAGTCTGCCGTGCTTCTTAATATCACTTTAAATGATTCTCACATAGCCAGTTCTGATACATTTTTATGTATGCCCAAGTGATATCTTTCTATATAAAAAATCCAATTTGAACTTGGGAAGGAAAAATGGAAACACCTTAATTACAGAGATTTATTATTTTTTAAACCTGAGAAAGATTAACTTTTTCTATTATTTATAATTTCACTCCCCTAGCAACTTCATTTACAAGCTGGATCCATGTTTCTTTATGAAGCCTTGCTCAGTTTTACAACAGCATGAAAAAGCATCTGGGAAGAGATGCTTGGATAGAAATGTGTCTTCCATGCTGGGGTTCAGACTCAATCCTGTGATGAAAACGCTAGCTTTTTTCTTTAATTCTTAAAAGTAGAAATGAGCTGACTCTTGGTTGAGGTAGGGAAGAGTCCCATTTAATGCCAGGTTGACAGCAACCACAAAGAATTAATTCCCAACAGCCCCTGCTATAGATACATGAGGTCAATCTGGGTAAATATTCTAAAGAAGAATGGCTGCAAAGGAGAGGCAAGAACTGGGAACCCCTACAGCAGGGTACCAATGCCCTAACGTGGCTATCAGAGGGCAGTATTGCTTGTGTTAATAATTCAGGAGGGACATTTCAGAACAATGAACAGTGGTTACTTTTTAATTACATTAATTTTCCCTTTAACATTACAAACAGGGAATGAAGTTCATTTCTCAGTGCTCATGCCAGCTGAAAGTTCCAATTAAAATTAAAAGGGGAGATTGATTTTTCTTTGGGTTCAATTAAATTTTTCATTTGGTCAGAGCCAACCCCAGAAAAATGGGCGCACCTAGAATTCTGTTGTCCAGGGGAGGTTTGGAGCCAGCTTCCAACTGCCCCCAGGTTCTCAGGCCCTACTAAGAACTTGATCTCTGGCTACATTGTGATTCTAGAAACGTTTCTGATGTCAGGAAGAGTCCAGCCTCAGCCCAGCAAATACCACCAGGCACACTTTCTCAACTAAGGTCCTTGTTATTTTGTCTGGTCAATTTTTTGAAAAATATGATAAAGAAAAGGAATTAATGAAATATCTCAAAAGAGACATGCATTATGCCGAATATTCAGAGATGAGAATAGTAAATATGTGTGTCGGGCTTGCCGGCCACAGTGCAGGAGAAGTCCTCTGTGAGCTCCCTGCCCCTGCAGGACTCCTAGCACTGGCCCCTCCATCCACTGCCAAACCACCCTGCTGCCCCTGCCAAACAGCTTCTATTCCGAAAACGTAGCCTGGTCACACCCTCCCCTACTTAGAATCATTCTTATCTCCCAGTTGCCTTCAGGACAGTTGAGAATCTTGGAACTCAGGGACCTCATCTCTCTATCCCAGCTCCCAGAGGCTCCTGCCATGTGGACACACATGCTGAACACGCTGCTCCCCATGCCTTCTCCGCCTCTTCTCCGTCTGATTAACTGCTCGTCTGTCACTCAGGGCCTCGGAGCTGTGGACGTGTGGGGCCAGATCATTCTCTGTCATGGGCTGTCATGTGCATTGTAGGATAAGGCCTCCACCCCCCGGCTGCCAATCGCACCTCTTCAGTCATGACAACCAATATGCCTCCAGATATTGCCAAATGTCCCTGAGTGAGGTTTAGGTGATACCTGCCTCGAAAAGCTTTCTCTTACCTCTACCTGTGCCCCCTCTACCTGTAGTGTTGTGCTGTATTGTGCATCTACTCATCCGCCTCCCACAGGACCACCCCCAGCAGAGCTCACAGCTACAGTAGACACACACTATGGTTGTTGGGTGAATGGATGGGTGGATGGATGAATGGACTGATGAATGGATGGGAGGATGAATGGATGGACTGATGAATGGATGGGTGGATGAATGGATGGACTGATGAATGGATGGGTGGATGAATGGATGGACTGATGAATGGATGGGTGGATGAATGGATGGACTGATGAATGGATGGGTGGATGAATGGATGGATGGATGGATGGATTGATGGATGGATGGATGGGTGGTTGAATGGATGAATGGATGGATGAATGTATGGATGGATGGGTGGGTGAATGGACTCAATTCTAGACAATTGACCTAAATGTCTACCCTTCTCTCAGGACCACACTGTCTTGATTCTGTACTTTTGTAGTAAGTTTCAAAACTGGGAAGTGTTAGTCCTCCAATTTTCCCCTTCTTTTTCAAAGATTTTTTTGGCTATTCTGGTTCCAGTAAGGTTTTTCATGGACTCAGATAAGCTTATTTTAAAATGTATATGGAATAGCACAGTCCCTTAGAATAACTAAGATGATCTTGACAGAAATAGTAAAGTGAGAGAAATCGCTCTACCCAATATTAAGGCCTAATTTATAGGTATTAAAGGCAGGTATTGGCTGAGGGATTGACTCGTGGATCAATGAAACATGGTAGAGAGCCTAGAAAGAGACCCACCAAATACGTCCAACTGATTTCTTTCAAAGGTGCAAAAGCAACTCAGTGGAGGAAAGAGACTTTTCAAAAGAGGATATATAGATGGCAGAAAAGCTCATGAAATATGTTCAACATTATTAATCATAGGAAAAGGCCAGTTAAAACCTCAATGAGATATTACAACACATCTATCAGAACAGCTAAAATAAAAAATAGTGACAGGACTTCCCTGGTGGCGCAGTGGTTAAGAATCCGCCTACCAATGCAGGAGACACGGGTTACAGTCCTGGTCTGGGAAGATCCTACATGCCACGGAGCAACTAAGCCCGTGCACCACAACTACTGAGCCTGTGCTCTAGAGCCCATGAGCCACAACTACTGAGCCTGCGTACCACAACTACTGAAGCCCGCGCGCCTAGAGCCTGTGCTCCGCAACGAGAGAAGCCACTGCAAAGAGAAGCCTGCGAACTGCAGTGAAGAGTAGCCCCCATTCACTGCAACTGGAGATATCCCACTGGCAGCAGTGAAGACCCAACACAGCCCAAAAATTAAAAAAAAATAGTGACAGTATCAAGTGCTGACAAGGATGCATAAAAACTTGGTCCCTGAGGCATTGCTGCTGGAAATGTAAGTTGATAGAGCCACTCCAGAAAACAGCTTGGCACTTCCTTATGAAACCAAACATACAACTTACATGAGATCCAACAATTACACTCTTTTACCCCAGAAAGATGAAAGTTTATGTTCGCAGAAAAATCTGGATGGGAATGTTGATAGCAGCCTCCCTTTATTCACAGTACCCCAAACTGGAAACAACCCGATGTCAGTCATTCAACTACTGAGTGTTTACACAGACTGTGGTACCTCCACTCCGTGGATTCCTACTCAGTAATAAAAAGGAGCAACTATTGATACAATCTGGATGAATTCTCAGGAGAATTATGCTGCATGAGCCATGAGCAATGCATACTTGCTAATGCAATTTTGTTTTAATTCCCACAGTCCAGGAAAACCATCCATTTTATTGAGGCTGCAGTTTTTGACTCGATGTTTCATGGCCCTTGTGTAACTGATTGGACAGGAAAACGCTCTGTTTTTCTGAGTAAACACTATGCAGCCTTCTGCTTTATTCAAATATGTATTTTAAGTTGTTCAAGTGGAAAATGAACTACATGAAAACCAGGTGTGGAGCTTGACATATTACAGGTGCTCGGTAAATATGAACTGTTTTGGGGGAAAAAAGAGAAATGTCCTATTGAGAAGAACATAGTACACCCTGCTGATGGCTTTCTACAGCACAGCAGACAGGCATCCATGATTTGGGGCGTCCACCACCAAGAGAGGGGGAGTGGGTGGGGTGATCAGAAGATGTGTTCTACTGATGATGGGAGGAGAGGAGTCCTACAGTCCCACATGGAAAGCTCCTTGTGGTGTGTTTACCTTCCTTTTCTGTTGCTTTTTTTCCCAATAAAATCCAGTGGCAGCAGCATCTCTTGGCAAGTGATTGAAAGGGTCAGATATTAACAACAGCAACAATAGGGCAGGGGTTGATCAGGTCACACACACACACACACAGACCCCATACAACCACACACATACACAACACACACAACCACACACACACATCCCATACAACCACACACATACACAACACACCCACACACCCATACAACCACACACATACACATACACAAACACACACACACACATACTCTCGCCCCTGGGGTTAAGATTCAGCATGTCTGGATAGGGTCCGGGAACCCGTATGTTAAGTAGCCCCCTTGCGGTCTCCTGCACGGTGTCTGCAGAGCACACTTTGAAGAAAGCTGAATATGATGGTATTTATACATTCAAACACCGTGGGAGAATTAGACACAGAATCATAAAAGCAAGAATCAGATAGGCAGTGACCATTGGCAGTTGAAGTCTGGAAAGATAAAGGTGCTATGGGGTATGTTTCCACTTCTTAAAATTATTCTAAAAGTGTGTATCACAAAGCTTATAAGGAGAGAGCTGTACTCACATTATTATTACCGTAATAGTTATGCACACATATATAAAAAACAAACTTGACCCCGTTTGTGAGGTCATCCCCACACACTCCTTCTACCAGTCCACCCGTGGGTCCATACATCCAAAAAGCAGAAGTCAGGATTTGCCTGACAGGGACCAGCTAACTATAGGCCCACCACCCTCAATGGAAGAAATGGTCTCTTCATTTAGGACTGACCCAGAATGTCAAAACCCAAAGAGTAATCACGACATCGCAAGACCTACGTAGACCTCTGAACCCTAAACTTTCTGACCCATTTAGGCAGCTTCTTGGATGCATCCCCGGAGGAGTCACTCTCTCAGTGGGATGAAGAACCAAATTAAAGACAATTTCTGATTCTCAGTCACTCTACTTGTCCAACGTGTGAAAGACGGTGGAGTGATTTTTAGACTCCATTATCATTTAATTTATGTCCTCACTTTTATTGGCTCTAACTAGAATCATTCAATAAGTGAAACAGTTTAAAGTAAAAAGCCTCAGACTTCATCTAAAGAAGCACAACAGCTGATACTTTCCTCAGCGTCTCCAGAATGGATTCTGAAGTTGTGTACCAAGCACTGATTCTTCTCTTCCGGACACACCATCACAGGAGAGGTAATGGTGTTTACAAAGTTGTACACGAACCCTAACAAGAGGGAGAAATGCGCATCCCCGGTCACAACCCTTGAACTTGATGGCCTGACATAGACTGTGAGTATGTGTCGTCTAGGTGGGTCGAAGCCCCTTTGAAGTCTGTTCGTTTCTCTGGGAGAAGAGAAAAAAAAAGGTTAAAGTCAAACATCCCTCCCTTGAACAAATTAGATGTTGATTTTCAGGTCAGGGTGACCCCGGATTGAAGCCGTTGCCCAGCCCTGATACCCGTGATGGAGCCAAGTTTTAATCAGATCCTACGGGTTGGAAATTGAAAACTCAAATATCTGAACTTGAACCTTTGTTGGGAAAGAAAAGACCATCAAAGGCGGTGCCTCCACCAGGACCCCCAGCTCAGGGAGACCCTCACGCCCGTGACTCCGACCTTTACCTGGACCTGACCCTCGCTTCCTCCATGACATCTTCACCCCTTCCGGGAACTTGGTTACCCTGTCCTGGTGATCTCGATTAATTAATTAATTATTAGTTAATCTCCGTTAATTAATCCCACGATGGCTCAGGATGTCAATCGCAGAGCCCTGAATTCCTGGCAGGAGTGGAAAATGGCCCTAGAGGGGAAGACAATGGGGGAGACCGTCGCCCAACTCTGCATGAGGCCAGGAAGAGAAAGGGCTGGCTCAGACTGAAAGGTCATCTTCATGTCCTAACGCTCTCTAATCCTCTCGAACCCCAAAGTCACGTGAGAAAAAGTGCTTGACTTCTGCAAGTAAAACCCGAATATGAACGATAATAACACCAGCCCCCTGTCCATCACCTCGCCCACTCTTCTCCGTGGGGCGGGCGGCACCACCGTACCTGTTCCATGGACACAGAACCCAAGACTCCAGAAGGACGACTCAGCTCCCCAAGGGCACGTGTGTGACATCAGTGTTCAGGGTCCAGGGCCTCACTCCCACCCCTCCAGCCTCACAAATCCCCTGATGCATAAGCCGTGATGGGAAGGCACGGTCGCTGACGATGTTTCTGTTATTATCCACAATCATATCACCACCAGCAGGGTCACAGAATGAATCTCCACTTAATAGTATGGATTTTCTCTTTTGGAGAAGACATCGTAAAGTCTAAGCCTTTTCAGAGTGCCCAGTGGCCATTGCTATTTCTCTTAGAATCGAGTCTGATTCCCCAATACCTCATTGGCTGCCTGGAAATTAATAACTGATAATGGCCTTAAGAAGCTTGATGCTAAAATGTTACCCATTAGAACTGGCATCAGGTCTTCCCGGCTATGGAATGGGAAACATGTCAGCCTCTGTCCCTATTCTGTGCAGGGTTGGAATTTGCTTGACGAAAACTGGCCACGTGCTGGGGTTTCTTAGCTGCCCCAGGGTCCCAGAGAGGCAGTCGTGTCCGGAGAGGAAGATCGAACCAGGCAAAAGAGACCGTGGGTACGGGGGTCCCGAGGCGGGGTGGGGGGGGTTGGGGAGGCAGTACTCGGTGCCACACGGGCTGTGTTTGAGACAAAAGGCCAGAGGGTGGGCAGCGTCAGTCTTGTGGTCATGCCACAGGCACTGAACTGTCTCCTGGCCCTGCCAGGTCTTTGGAATAATGTAGGGGAGGAGCCCATCAGGTTGACCTTTTGAAATATTATGCCTCTTCTAAGAATGCCTTTAGCAAAAATAATGTCACAAGTCAGTGGTAAAAGATTAAAATTCAGGAGGTTAGACGTGCCCTCAGGTCAGTGGAGACACATTCCTGGCAGGGGAGGCGTGAGCGTGTTGGAGGACTGGCCACAGCAGGTGCCATTGTACCTGGGTGTGGGGGGGAAGGTGGGAGGACATGAGGCGTGAGGCCCAAGACGGGCTGGATGCTGCTGGCCCGAGGCCTGGACAGTTCAGTGGGCCGTCTTTATGAAAAACGCTACAGTATTACCAATGCCAAGCTAAGCACAAAAGGTATTTTATTTAGAAGGAAAAAACAAATCATGGCATACTACAAATTCTAAAATGCTTTAATACCCTAACATCACAAAATCCAGAAAAATAACATGTGTCATAGTGCAGTCAGCTCTCCAAAAACAAATCTGGAGCCAGGAGTCATCATTACTGGCTCACTGCAGCCAGGGAGATGGGCAACTCACCAAGCAGAGGAAGAGTTATTGCAGGCTTTGGGGAAGGGGTTTTGAAGCCGTACTTTGATGGGCTCGGAGTGAAGCAGGGACACGGGTACCAGAGTCACTGCAAAGTGGACCAGGGCCATCTGCTTAGCAACCACGACGTGCAGTCAGATCTGGGATGTTCTTTCCAGAACCCCTTCTCCAAGTCTTCTCTGCGCCTCTGCGTGCAGCGTGCTTCTCTGGGTTGAAGTGACCTTGGTCCTCCGGGCACTGAGGACTGTTTCTTCTCCTGATGAGCAAAGTCTCTGATAGTCCCTGAATCTAGAGAACAGGTCACTCACTGAGTGAGAAAGCAGTGGTTCATCAAAAAAGATGAGCTCTGACCTTTCAAAGATGAGGATGGGAGAATTTTTTCCTGGTGAGCTTGTCGCTGGCTTTGTCCTCATCCATTCATCCATCCTGTGGATGGAACAGCAGATTTTTTCTTCCTTGATCCATGTTATTTTTACTTTGTCACATACTATTTTTACTTCCTGACACAACTCTGTCATAATTTCTGTTCGTATTTTCATCCTCAGCTAATGAATGACAATTGGATTGCCTTAACATAGGACATTGATTTCATAACACCATTTTCTATAAACATAATGGAAAGATAAACCAGTCTCTCTACAAACAGTGCTGATCTCTTTTTAAATTGATGGCATATAACATTTTCTTTCTGCTTCAAAACTCATAGTTGGGAATAGCATTCAAATAGAAAATGTTTCAAATTATTGTCAAATATGGGCAAGTTTTGTCAGTTTTCTGTCATAGATGAGCTCTAAGATTTTAGTAATTCCTCTATTTTCTTGATTTAAGATTGGTAAATCTGAAAGACTCTGTATTGACAACGCTCACCAAACACAGCATTTTAAAATTGTCACTACATTGTCAAGCTTCAAAATTGTGTAGTCGTATAATTCTACACTACACTGATTAGCTCATTGAATTGGCATAAGGATTTTGTACATCTACCTTGTCTGGAACTGCCAGACTTCACCAAGACCCCTACACATTGGATTTATGACATGTCCTTGCTATGGGTAGTTACCCTACACTGTCTTGTGCCTACACATGAGGAAAGTTGAGAAATTCTGTTTGATCTCATTAATTACCATCCAAAATAAAAACAAATGAAAGGTGCATGGGTGATTGCATATACCACATTAGTGAGTAAATTTCCAATAGGAGAAAACTTCCATTTTAGACTAGGTGTCAAAAAGGACCAAATTTTGGGCTTCCCTGGTGGCACAGTGGTTGAGAGTCTGCCTGCCAATGCAGGCGACACGGGTTCATGCCCTGGTCCGGGAAGATCCCACATGCCGCGGAGTGGCTGGGCCCGTGAGCCAGGAGAGGCCACAACAGTGAGAGGCCCGCGTACCGCAAAAAAAAAGGACCAAACCCCCCACTCATAATCTTACATATTTTATGATGGGAAGAATTTTCCACAGACCACCTTCTGGTTTCATGTATTTCAAACCTGTTTCCTGTCCACTGGTCACACATTTCCCATGTGAGGTGCTGATCAAGACCCTGCTGCCCTGAGTCCAACCCCAGGTGGATGGAGGTGCTCCTGACACTGGGATGGCTGGAGACAATGTCACTGTACACGGGAGTGACCAGGAATCTTGGGGTGGTAATCCACTAACCCTTAGTTCAGTGCATCCCCAGCTCAACTCATAACCAGATACCGCAATGCCTGTGACCACCCAGAGGAGGAGAATGTGACGGAGATGCCGGGTGGAGAAGACAGTGCTCTCAACTGACCACGGGTGTAAAGTCTCACCGTTTTCATTGCACAGAACAGGCGGGGGGGCCCTGCTGCTCAGGGTCTGTGAGGAGCCCTGCACGTGAGCACCATTCACTCCAGACAAGCCTCTTATGACCATGGTGTGAACAGACTTCCGTTTTGCAGGGGAGGGGCGGGCAGGGAGGTGGGCAGCGGGGACCCAGGGAGGATGCACATCCACCAGCCGCAGAGGCAGGAGGTGACCTGAGGAAGAGGCCAGGGCAGGAGGAAACCACACCGAAGAAAAGTTCTCAGGGCCAGGATGTGGAGCGGCTGTGACTGCACAAGGGGAAGGCTGTTCCTGACTCACAGACCGGAGCCTGGCCACAGGCCACCCCCCACATCGTAGGGATTATTGCCAACTGTCAACAGAACGTGTGCGTGAAGGCTGTGGGATTGTACGGGAATTGTAACATGAGGTCAGCACTGGGGCCATGTGAGATAAACCCTGGTGCTCGCATGTGATGGGAGGGTACACGGCCGCCAAGAAGAGGCAGACAGCACTACACGTGTTAAAATGGGAAGAATTTTAAATATATTATTTTATTGAAAGGAGGGGGTGCACAGTGTGTTAATATAAGGCTCTTTCCGAAGACAGAACTATGCTTATGTGTGTGTACCACACACACACACACACACACACACACACACACACACACACACACACATACCCCTCTGAGAGAATGGGGGCAGGGAGCAGACCATCATCTGCCCTTTCCTGGAAGGAAGCAGAAGTAATTCCGAGCAGTGGGTGTCTTTGAGGAGAAGTGGAACGGGTAGGAGAATGGGCTGTAAGCTTTCGATTTTTAAAAATTTTGCACCTATTGGTCCTGTTTGAATACTACAGCAATGAGCGCGTGTCAGCCTTGGGTGTCTGGGCAATGAGATTGTAGGTTATTCTTTGTCTTATTCTTTAGACGCCTAGATCATAGAAACTACCGAATGCTACCGCTAAATGTCTGTTTGGCCTGGTTAGTGAGGCTGCATACGCTAATCTTGTATTAAGCTCACTAGGAATTAATCCACGCGTTGACTTTCATCTCGGCGCGTTTCCACGTGCTCCCTGAATTGCGGCACCTTTTAGCGGTCAGTGCGTCTCCCCGGTTTTGAGGCACTGACCGTGCCCGGGTGCATCCTCTCCGGCCCCGCCCGTGCCCGGCTGGGCAGCGGGTGTGTGGCGGCCGCAGGCTGAGCGGGGGCGGGGCAGGGGCCTCCTGCGGGGCTCCCTGTACTGGCTCCTTCCCTCCGTCCTGTAGTCTTACCCCCATTGACTGGCAGGAGGAAGACACTTGCTGCTAGCTCAGCTGAAGGTGCGGCTGCTGCATCTCCAGGGGGCGGTCTTCGCTCAGTCTCAGCGTCAAGGCCTCCATCTTGCATTCGGAGCCGCTACCTGGAGGAGGAACTGTTGGTGGTCACTGACCCCGTGAGGAACCGTGGTCTCCAGGATCACGTGTGTTTACACACACATCCACACACAACACCCAGAGCCCTCAGAGTCCAGTGGAATTTCTAGAAGCCCTCTGTGGAGTCTCCTATGAAGACACTGTTCCCCACCCCCTTGTCCTGCCTGCTCCTTGTGCAAAGACTAAAAGCACCAGACGATGGAGCCTAGCGTTTCTCAGCCTCGGGCCAAGACCCTGTTCCAGCCAATGATGTGTAAGGGTCTGTGGGCTCTTCTAGGAAAGCATCTGCTCTGGATGAGGTGAGAGATGCCCTGGGGGGGTCCCCCCCCTTCCCCTCCCCTCCCCCACGGCCTCCCATGATCACCTCCTAACTCTCTGGCCTTTGGAAGCTGCAGTGTGGACAGGACACCTAGGGCCATGTCATGAGCAAAGGCCCCAGTAACAGAGGCCCAGGAAAGACAGAGAAGAGGGAGCAGCGGCCTGGGCCTCTGACGGTGACACTCCCTCTGCCCAACTGTGGCTGCCTATTCCCGCGGCCTGTTGGGCAGCGACCCATGTCCTCAGGGGAGGCCAGTGTTTCTCAGGACTCTTGTGTCTCAACAGCAGCCAGGACATTCCTATGGGAGACGGAGGTGACACCCCCTAAGTTACCATCCCAAGGCCGGGGACCCCACAGAGGCTTATTGTGCAGTAAGGGTGGAGATGGGGGATTAACTGAAAATCACAGGACCTGGCTTCCTCTCCTCAACCCACCTCCCACCTATTTCCTCACAAGTAGAGGAGGTTCATGTGACCTGCCCAGCCTCCCACGTTGTGTGGATCACAGGAGAATAGGTCAGCGAGAATGTTCACAGAGCCCAGTACAGACGGAAACTTCGGTCACTATTTCCCTGAGGACACAGGAGGGGAAACGTCCAGGCTGAGAAGAGACCTTTGCAAAGAGGCAGCTTCCTGGATAAGGCATTTTCCCTGGAGCAAGTCTCAGATCTGAGGATACTGGGTCACCCTGGACAAGAGCTGGCCTGTCCTCCAGCATTCACAGACCTGTGGTCAACAGGGTTATGAGCCACGGTTTGGGTCCAGACTCCACCACTCTCTTAGTTAGGGTTCCCTGGAGATACTCTGAGAGGGAGAGTCCCATGCAGGAGGCCGAAAGAAGAGTTTGCTCCGGATGTGGGGATGCAGGGGTGCAGGGCGCGGGACTGGGCAGTGGGAGAAGCCGGGCTGGGATGCAGCTCCGCAGAGGCCTCAGCCAGCCCCAGGCAGAGCTCTGGAGCTGGGATGGTCTCCAGAGCTGTTGCACATTCAGACAGAAGAGTCAGGCCTTTGTCCCCCATCCCCCGGTCGTGTAGACCATTCTTTGAGATGGGCGATCCCAGGGAAGGGGCACGGCCTGGTGCAAAGCAGCTTTCTTCAACCCAGATCCAAGCCCACAGAAGGTTCAGCTGTGAGTGATGAGGGGCTGCGCTCCCAGCAGCGCAGAGAAGGAAGGCTGGTGAGGAAGGTTGTGTGGCTCAGGGACTGCTGGGCGAGCAGGTGTTGAGGTCTTTCTAAGGCTCAGCTCAGGTAATTACAATATGCACATGGCAGAGGAAATAAAATTGACTTCACACGGCAGTGTTTCACATGTCCCAATGTGAGAGTCACTCCCGAGGGCTCACTAACCAACTCTTAGGTGCCTTGTGTGGTCTGAATGTTGGGAATGAAAAGTCAGGTAAGACAGGGCCTACTGCCAATGGCTGTTTAGATGGAACCCAGTTAGCTAAGAATGCGGGAAGGGAAAAGACAAGAGGATCCTTGTTGGTAGATTTTTCTCTTCTGTTTAGAAATCTCAGAAGAACCAACTTAAATGTTATGAGAATCAATATAGGTGTTCAGCAACATGGCTGAATCCATGGCAAAAATCCAGATATCGATAGCTTTCCTAGATACTAGCAAAAACCAATTAGAATTTACAAAGGAAACGAATCCCACTTCTAGCAGCTACAAAATGCTCGGCGATATTCTTAAAAAGCACCGCTCATTGTACATCAACGGTCACAGCCGCCAACAGGTGGAAGCAGCCCACGCGTCCGCAACAGATGAAGGGATATGCATGTGCTTATACATACATGGAATACCACCTGACTTTAAAAAGGATGGAAATTCTTGGGAATTCCCTCATGGTCCAGTGGTTAGGACTCCTCGCTTCCACTGCAGGGGCCCTGGGTTCGATCCCTGGTCGGGTAACTAAGATCCCTCAAGTCTTATGGCATGGACAAAAAAAAAAAAAAAAAAAAAAAAGAATCAGCAGCCTTAAATGAAACATTAGATCAGATTAACTTAAAAGATTTATACAAAACATTCCATCCAAATGCAGCAGAATACATATTCTTCTCAAGCACACGTGGAACATTCTCAAGGATAGACCATATGTTGTGACACAAAGCAAGTCTCAATAAATTTAAGAAAATTGAAATCATATCAATAATACTAAAAAGACACACAACAGGATGGAAATTCTGACATAGGCTACAACATGGATGATCCCTGAGTACATTATTCTAAGTGGCAGTAAGGCAGGCACAAGAGGAGAAACACCGTATGGTTCCACTTCCACGAGGTTGCTGGAGCAGTCACGTTCACAGAGACAGAAGGTGGGAGGGTGGTGGCCAGGGACTCTGAGGTGGGGGTGAGGGCGGGGGTGGGTGGGCTAGTGTTTAATGTGCATCGAGTTTCAGTTTGGGGAGACGAAAAATTTCTGGAAGTGGCTGTGGTGACGTTTGCACAGCAATATGAATGTACCATTGAACCGTATACTTAAAAACGGCAAATTTTATGTTATGCACATTTTTTATCATAATAAAAAAATCTTTAAGAAACCAGCAAGTTCTTTACGAAGAACAAGAAAAATTTATGGAGAAGAAAGATAAAAAGACCTAACTAGAGCTTTATTATTTTTTGTACGAGAAGGATAAATATGGTAAAGATGTTAATTTGTTTCAAACTAATCTATAGGTTTGAGTTCCATTTGATGAATGTATTATTCAATTATTTTTAAGGTGCTAAAAGTCATTTGGAAGAATAAACAGAAATACCTAAGAACATTTAGAAATTACCTGTTATACATTATATTAAATTATAGGATTTAAACAATGTAGTAATGATACAAAATAAACACTGGACACAATCCTGTTTTTGTCCCATGTCCTGGCAGTCAGTTCATACCCTTTATAGAGAAATCCTACCTGCAGTGTTCCAGGCACAACTCTGGGGAGGTTGAAGACACGGTAATCGCCATGAGGCTCTGGGCAGCCATGGTGTGGGGTACGTCAGGGGGCACCCATGTGCCAGCCCCAGAGGGATGGCCTGCCTGTAGGTGATTCCACCTGTGCTGTGATCACTGGCCAAGGGAAGTAATGAGGATGGAGCACAGGACCAGGAAGCAGGCTGGGAGAGCAGTGTCTTGGGACCTTCTTTTGTGGGAAGTTTTGGGCTGGAGGCGGGCAGTGCGTGGTGACAGCGAGGCCAAAATCCACACTAGTGAGGTCATAGGTGGTGGCCATACACAGAGTTTAAGCAGAGAAACAAACAACTTAAAGATGTATAGAGGAGAAAGTGCCGTGAGCAGTGGGGGAGAGGAGGGACAGGCACCAGTCATCGGGCTCAAAGACCTCCCTTCCCGCTCAGCTCCACCAGCCACTTCCCCGAGTGTTGTCACCACGGAAACATCAAAATTCAGTTTGTCACTGTCATAGAAGGGGGTGGGGTTCATCCTCAGAAGAGCATTAGACACCCAAGAACCCATGGAGCCATGTGAATGTAGTCAGCCTGCTGGTGCCAGTATGTTGGACAAAAGTCCCCTTCTCCTTGCAGGAGACTCAGCCTCTGAAACATGTCATTGGGGTTTATAAAGATGTCATCACCGGTGTGTGTGACAAACCCTCAGAGCTGACACAGGTATCTCTTCTGGAAGCACCTGGCAGTCCTGATGATGAATGTGGGCGGAGTTGGGGTGGTCCTCCATGAGACCCTCTGTCTTTACGAAAAGCTCACTTCCCCAGCTCACCATCACGGGGCAGAAATTGTTCTTCCGCATGTTATAGGTCATCCTGAGTTTGGAGGCGCTCTAAACCAGACACATGCGGCCATTACAACCATTACGGGGAGATGGCTGACATTTCAAAGCGCTATAAGAAATTGTATTTCCGTTTGCAGCCGAAAGGATCCTTCAGAAAGAGACTCCTAACAGATTTTCGCTGGCTATGTCATGCAAATATGACAAAACGTCCATGCTCTGGAAATGCTTTTTATTCTACAACTGAATGTATCTGGCCAATTAAATCACAATATAAATTAGCATGGGCTGTCCTTACCTAATGAGTGGGGAGAGCCCCTTTTCTTTTTTTGTAACGAACAAAACAGGAGGACACTTCAAGGAAGGGGCTTATGAGGATCCCATGCCTCTCCTTTGCCTCTTCTTTGCGTTCTCCTTCCTCCTCCCCTGGGCTCAGTTAATACAGCTATCAGAGCAGAGCTCACAGCCCCTGGGGTGGGCGCGTGCCTCACCCGGCATCCGGTCAGGGGTTTCTTGGTCCCCTGATGCTACAGCAGTCAAGATGGTCTGGGATCTGCTGCAGAAACAGGGAAGCTGAACTTCGGCTACAACAGCAACACCACACCTGGCTGTGTGTCCTGCTTGTTCCAAGAGGCACCGAGAGCCCGAGGTGGGCTCTGCTCCACGCCGTGCTCACCCTGGGCCCTGGGCACAGAGACCGCGAGCACCACTCCCTAAAGCGCCACTGGGCGACATACATCATCTCCTCTTCTGCTCTGTTGGCCAAAGCCAGTCCGATGACTACACCTGCCACATGGGAAGGGGCAGCCCTCCAGTTCTCATGAGAAGAGGCAGAAGAGTTCAGAGGGCAGCCCTAATGGCCAGCGTGATGCCCACCTAAACGCCTCTGGGGGTGTCCGCAGCCTCACAGGCAGCTCGATGCTGGCCGGCAGGCAGGGCAGGACCGCAGAGCCGCTTTGCCCTGATCATCCATCCGCCTTCCCTGGTCGACTTCGACGTCAAAACCACATGAATGGGTGAACTCTACTCAACGCTCTGTGGTGACCTAAATGGGAAGGAAATCCAAAAAAGAGGGGATGTATGTATGCGTATAGCTGATTCCATTTGCTGTACAGCAGAAACTAATACAACATTGTAAAGCAACTCTACTCCAATCAAAATTAATTTAAAATAATTAATTAATTAATTAAAAATTTAAAAATACAAAACAGAAAAGAAAAGAAATGCTTGCTAAATCATAAAATACTGTGCTCAAATTGCACTTAACTATAGGAAGTAGACAATGAAAGTCCCCTTAAGTTTCTGTCTCTTCACAGACTCCTATGACTCTACTTCTCACATCTAGATAACCACTATTAACACCTTAGCGTATTTCCTTCAAGGACGTGTGTTATTGTGGTGGTCGTTTTTCTCTGCACACACTAAATATAGGTAGATGGTAAACAGGTCAATAGATTGATGGAACAATAGGTTGATGTCTGTGGACTAAAACTGCATCACCTCCTGTATTCTGTTTCATTATCTTCACCTTAATAACATTGACACAGACATTCTCTTTCTAATTAATAAAGTTTGCATGGTATTCTTTTTTTTAATATTTATTTATTTGGCCACGTCGGGTCTTAGTTGAGGCATGCGGGATCTTAGTTCCCTGACCAGGGATTGAACCCGCGTCCCCTGCATTGGAAGGCGGATTCTTAACCACTGGACCACCAGGGAACTCCCAACATCGTAGTCTATTTAAAAAAAAAAACAAAAAACAAAACACGATTGGGGTCTGATGTAATTTAGGATCCTAAAAAATTCCTTAACGTATAAAGAAAAGCATGCTTTTCCCCATCTTTGTGATAATTGAGGACCACGTGGACAGAACACCCGGATGACCACTCACACTGTCCACCCAACTGAGCTGCCAGGTTCACCAGGAGGCCGAGAGGGCTGCCTTCCGAGTGCCACGTGTGACGCAACAAGGGGACCAGCCTTTCACTCTGTTGAAACTCTTGCCTGAATCCTTGCGTATTCAGAAGAGAATGGGTGTCTCACCACCTGTGATTCATATTCACTTTTACCTGATCTTCCTTCTGGGCCTCCAGGCTGCTGATTACCTTTCCCTTTGCCTCCATTTCCCTGTTATACATTTTAATTTTTCTGGGTGATTTTCTAAATAGCATGAAGCAATTTCCTTTTGGTTCCTGCAGCTTCTGTAACACATTTCTCTCTTTTAATTATGCAAGCACATTCCTCCATAAATTAAAGTTTCTGAGTGAGTTTTTCAGGCCTGGCATAACAGGCCTGCACCAGACACTTGATCAGGTGCTGGAGAAATCAATCAAGGAGAAGAGCCTTCAGTTTCGACAGAAGGCATGCTGGATGGGTGAACAGATGAGGAAAGATGGGTGCTGGTCAGCAGAGGGAGGGCGCCAAACCCACACAGAGGGCTGGGGGAGGGACGGCTGCCACACACCCGTGGTCCTTCTACATCAGGACCTGCCTGCTCACCTCCCAGCTGCCAGCATCCTTGACGGTTTGCCTCCGCTGGCGCCCAGGAGAGCGCTAGAGAACTAACGCCCCGGCGGGACCACTCAGCACCGCCTGAGGCCCACCGTCCCCCAGAAGTTCCCTGGCAGGAGCCCGACAGTCCACACGCCCTTCCCTTCCTTGCTGCTTCCCCACCCCCCAAAAGTGTTTCCCGGGCTTGCGCCCCTAGAAGCCACCTGCAGTTGCTCATCTGCTTCTGAGCAGCCCAACCTGGACAGTCACCTTCACGGACAAAGGCAAACTGCTGAGTCACGAAAGGCGAGCGGAAGTCAGTGAGGCAGCTGAAGGGGAAGGGAGTTTGGAGCAGAAGGAGGGTCTGGGCCCAGACATACCGGTGCGGATTGGTGCCCAGTTCACGGTGAGGGGCAGTGACCCTGGAGTTGCAAAGGGCCCCATCTACTGAGCTTCAGCTCAAAAGCAGCTTAACTATGGCCCAGCACAGAGTCTCTCAAATATCCAAAGGACTTGGAGACTGCAGACAGCTCACTTCATGGCACCGGCATGGACTTGGATCCAGACTACGTGGGCTAAAATCCTGGTTCTGTCACTGACAAGCTGTGTGACCTTGAGATACTTTCCTCACCTCTCTGTGCCTCAGTTTCCTCATCTGTGAAATGGGGATAGTAATAGTACCTACGAAATGGTTATTGTGAGTCTATAAGGAATGACCGAGTGTTGTGTTCACGGTTGGCTGGTGGTGGTGGTGCTAACAGTAGCAGCCAGTTCCTGTTTGTGATTATTTCAGTGATGTCTGAGGCAAATCACACAGGGAAGGAGATCAGTGCCTGCTCTCCAGGAGCTCATGGCCTGATGAGGCAGAAATATACATACAGGTAGGAGAGGCCCAGGAGGAGGATGGGAAATGCACTAGTGGACTCAGAAAGGCTGTAGGACTTGAGTGAGAACGTTCACCTCCGGCTGCTGGAACAAGTGGACCCGAACTTGAAGGACAGCTCACTGACTGTCACCTTGTCCCTGAAGATCCCTCTCTCCCCGACGGTCAGTCCTGGGCGGCTCCCCTGCCTGGGGACGTCTGGCGCGGGCCTCGCTGCAGGATGATGGGAGGCTGCTGCCATCTACTGGCGTTTGCTCTGCTCAGTCCCATCGCCTGAACCCCCGCACCCTGCACCACCCCCCCACCAAGCCCAGGCAGCGTTCAGAGGGTTCAGCCTGCAAAACTGTCTCCCAGGTCGGATCCTCAGTCACCCTGGGGGCACCCTCAGAGTGTTCAGCCCATGGTGAAGCTGCAATAAGGCGAAGGAGGGGAAGGACAGATCATCTGCGGACAATGGCTCCCCTCTGGTGGTCACCGTGGTCAAGTGGCGGATGCGGCCAGAGTCTCAGACTCTCTGCAAACACATGAGTCAGTGGGACTTACAGGGAAGGTGACCGCAGCCCTGAGCCTGTGGCTGAAGTGCTGCCCTCGAAGGAGGGTCCTCTTCCTGGCATCTCAGCACATCATCCTCTTCAATGGGGGGGGGGGTTTGCCCCCTCTGTGAGCCTCTTGCCTCCTTTGTGCCCCCCAGACACCCTCCCTCTCTCAGAACCCTGGTGGTCCACCCTCCCTGACGCCCCTCCCTGAAGCCCCCAGTCCCCCTCAGACTCCCTCCTCGCCATGGTTCTGTAATCAGTGCCTTTTTTTTTTTTTAACATCTTTATTGGAGTATAATTGCTTTACAATGGTGTGTTAGTTTCTGCTGTATAACAAAGTGAATCAGTTATACATATACATATATTCCCATATCTCTTCCCTCTTGCGTCTCCTTCCCTCCCACCCTCCCTATCCCACCCCTCTAGGTGGTCACAGGGCACCGAGCTTATCTCCCTGTGCTATGCGGCTGCTTCCCACTAGCTATCTATTTTATGTTTGGTAGTGTATATATGTCCATGCCACTCTCTCACTTTGTCACAGCTTACCTTTCCCCCTCCCCATATCTCCAAGTCCATTCTCTAGTAGGTCGGGGTCTTTATTCCTGTCTCACCCCTAAGTTCTTCATGACCTTTTTTTTTTTTTCTTAGATTCCATGTATATGTGTCAGCATATGGTATTTGTTTTTCTCTTTCTGACTTACTTCACTAAGCCATCTCCTTATGACGGTTGAAGCCAGCTAAGGATTAAGGATAAGTCCCACCAGCTTCCATACCAGTGATGGTCTCCTTGGCGCCAGGGGCTGGGACCTGGGGGGTGGGGGGCTGTGACAGTGGAGGTGGTTCAGGGCAGAGGGCTGAGAAGGGAAGGGTCTCCTGCTTCTGCCAGACCCCATCGTGCACCTCCCTCTGCCAGGGGATGGGACCCTTGCTGTTTCCCATCCCTGTTCTTCTGTCTCCTCCTGGGTTTTCTCCACAGGATCCACACCCACACCCACCCAAGATGTGGCTGATTTCTAGAGCACAGTAGCTTCATGGCCCAGGGTTGGTTGGAGGTGGGGCAGGAAGCGGGATGAAAAACTTGGTCATTAATGAATCACAAAACTTAGGGCTGGCAAGGACTTTCCTAGACCATGCCCTTTAATCTCTCCATTTTTGTAGAGAAGGAAGCTGGGGCCCTGGGAAGGGAGGCTGCTACCTCAGAGGACCCCACTTAGGAGCCGTGGCTTCCCAGACATTCCGGGGTCATGAAGAGGAGATGGAGAAAAGCAGCCTGTTAACAGAAGTTCAGCCCCTGTCGACGTGAGGTCACAGCTTCATGGGAACACCAACACACTCGTTCTAGGGGAGAGGTGTTTTTCCAATGTAGTGTGAAATAAAATTATACATCCACACCCTCTGCCCAGAGCTCTGTAGCACCTCCCTCTAGACAATGCAAAGGGCATGCAAAGAATCATTGAATGGTTATTTTTTTAGATAAGAAAACACGGAGGTGGGGGGGGGGATGAACTGGGAGACTGGGACTGACATATATACACTACTATGTATAAGATGATAACTAATGAGAATCTACTGTATAGCACAGGGAACTCAGTGCTCTGTGGTGACCTACATAGGAAGGAAATCCAAAAAAGAGGGGACATATGTATACATATAGCTGATTCACTTTGCTGTACAGCAGAAACTAACACAGCATTGTAAAGCAACTATACTGCAATAATAATTTTACAAAAAAGAAAAAGAAGGACTTCCTTGGTGGTCCAGTGGCTAAGACTCTGTGTTCCCAATGCAGGGGGCCCGGGTTTGATCGCTGGTCAGGGAACTGTATCCCACTTGCCGCACAGCCCAATAAAAGAATAAATAAATATTTTTTTTAGAAAAAGAAAACACAGGATACTTTAGGAAGGTGGAATCCATTTTCAGGTTTACAGCCTGGTGCAGAAAAGAAGCAAACAGGATTGGTGAGGTTCCCAGGTTGTTTCAGCCCGGCTCTGCTGGACTTTCTAATCTGTTGGGGCACGAGTGGTTTGACCAGATCACGTGACCAGACAGGCTACACTTAGCGCCCTGCCTCCTGGCCTCCGTTTCCTTCCTCTGTACCTCGACACCGTGGTCAGGGATACCTAATCCTCTCTGTCCCCCTATTGGGGGAAACCTTATTTCACCCAAATAACAGCCTTTAAAACTGCAACCAGAAGGCTCTGAGTTACGACTCCTTCTCTGGATTTCACATAGGGTGGCAGGTTGGTGTGTTAATGGCTACCAAGGCATCAGGCCTGGGGGCGCCCACACCCGTGGGGCCGCTCCCACCCTGACTCTGGGCTTGGCCATGTGACCTTCTTCGGCCAATGAGACATCAGTGTACATGTGCTCCTAGGGCTGCGGCCAGGCCTGTTCACTGGAGCTTGTGCTCTTACAACGTTCCTGATGCGGAGACAAACTGTCTGTCCTCCCTGAGGATGAGAGACGGGCCCAACTTTCCCCGTTGGGCCCACCTTCCATTCTACCTTCCAGTGAGCAGTCTCACCAATGAACCCAGGAGGGGTCGGCAGATGGGCCGCCACACAACTGCCGAAGCATGAGGAAAGCCTCGTGCTGTTTTAGGCAGCTAAGCTGTGGGAAGGCTCCTTAAGCAGCGACAGGTAACTGACACTCAGAAAGTCCTAAACATTCCCCACAGCAAAGACTTGCCCCACCCACACTGGGTCCAAAGACGGTGAGCCTCCTCGACCCACAGGCTGTGAGCTTTCTTCTGGTGCCCATGATGGCCACGCTGCACATGGACCCAACTCTTCCCTTCTGAGTCCAGCCTATGTCATGGCCCATCGGTCTCCTCCCTCTAGCTTTCATCCTCTTTCCAAAGCACTAGTGTATTCAGAACACATCAAGCCGAACCACCGGGAATCTACCTCCCAAAGGACCCAAAAGAGATCCAGGACGGGTACACACAGGATCACAGCATGACGTCCTGCGGAGTATGGTCCAGACTCTCTCCCCAAAGGCCAGGCCAGGCCAGGCCATTGCCCAGCGGCCTGCAGGATGCACCAGGGAGCAAGGCCACAGTGTTATATGTCACGTCATGGACTAATTAGAGGGTGGTTAGGAGCCATCGAGGGCTTTAAGCAAAGAATCGCAATCCGCTCTGCTACGGTGGGTTGGAAGGCACAGGAGAGGAAGCCTGGAGTCTAGCTGGGGTGATTCACTCAGGACAACCCATGGGCTTCCTTATAGCTATGGCAGTAGGGGTGAGTGACACACTTAAAAGATATTTAAGAGAATTTTGCAAGTCTTCCATTTTTTCTTTTTTTACTGGTTGTAGAAAGATGAAGAATAAAGTGGAAACATTATAGACAGGTAGGTAGGCAGGTTGATAGACAGACGGATAGATAGATGATAGATAGGTAATAGAAAGAAGGAGAAAGAGAAAGGGAAGGAAGGAAGGAAGGAAGGGAGGGAGGGAGGGAGGGAGGAAGGGAAGGAGGGAGGGAGGGAGGGAGGAAGGGAAGGAGGGACGGAGGGAGGGAGGAAGGGAAGGAGGGAGGGAGGGAGGGAGGGAGGGGAGAGAAAGGAAGAAAGAAAGAAAGAAAGGAAGGAAGGAAGGAAGAAAGAAAGGAAGGAAGGAAGGAAGGAAGGAAGGAAGGAAGGAAGGAAGGGAGGGCAGGAGGAAGGGAGGGAGGGAGGGAGGGAGGAGAGAGAAAGGAAGAAAGAAAGAAAGAAAGAAAGAAAAAGAAAGAAAGAAAGAAAGGAAGGAAGAAAGAAAGAAAGGAAGGAAGAAAGAAAGGAAGGAAGGAAGAAAGAAAGGAAGGAAGGAAGGAAGGAAGAAAGAAAGGAAGGAAGGAAGGAAGGAAGGAAGGAAGGAAGGAAGGAAGGTAGGAAGGAAGGAAGGAAGGAAGGGAGGAAGGAATGCCAGGCACAGTTCTAAGCACTGCACAGATCTTATCCCACCTAACTCTCCCGACACCCCCAGGAGGCAGGGCACTGCAGTACTGTGGCGCGTTAGATTATTGTTTAAAAATATCCACACACACCGTCGCCGGTGCACGGTGGCCTGTGGCTCTCCACCACTTCACTGCGGGCTGGGCTGTGTGACTGTGCGACTTGCTCTACCTGAGGTAATGTTAGCAGGTGCGCCCTAACCAAAGGCTTAAAAAGCATTTGTGAATTTCGCATTTGTCACCAGTTTCCTCTTTCCCAACGTAACGAGAGTTCCAACACACGCTTTCTTCATGTGTTCTTGGTATTTGTTTTCTTAATGTCATGGAGTAAATGACAAACAGCAGCGGGGACACAGCTCTTAGCCCCGCGTGCTCTCGGCAGCCCTGGTGGTTGAGGAATCCGGCTGCACCGTCTTCGCTGAGGCCCACGGGGTCTGCCCTCCTGGGGCAGAACTGTGGGCGCACCTCGCCCACCCCCACCTTGTTTATGGTGGTCTTGGATCCGGGTATCTAGAGGCGTAGTCTGGGATGGGATTCTAGGACACGGGTTTCCTGAAGGGGTGTTTCCAGGGGAAACTTGCAGTGTGAGGGGCGGGCAGGAAAGGCAGAGGAAGCCATGGGCAGAGGCGGGTTTCAGGTGAGCTCCAGCCTCAGGGTGACCCCAGGGTCCCTGGAGCCTGAGTGGTACCACAGCGTTGTCCCCCTGGAGGCACAGGGTCCAGGCTCCAGATGGTCATTGGCCAAGGGCAGGGGGTCAGTCACCAGGCCCTAAGCCAAGGACACCTGTCTGGAGCAGCATCCGCAGGAGGAGGGGATGGGCCCACCCGCCTGGAGGGGCGCTGGGGGGCAGCCCTGCTACATGAGGTGTCCTTGGCTCCATGTGGAGACTTCAAGTGTGGGGCCGGAGACTTAGTGTCCTGAGCATCGACACAAGGTCCCAGGCAAGGCCTGAGGAGGGAGTGTGGATGTGATGCTGGACAGCACCCCAAAGGCAACAAGAATGACCACCTGGACCGGCCGTGACATTACAGGACCTTGCGACCCCTTAACCTGCAGGTACGTCACTGACAACGTGGGCAGGAGCTTCACGGATCCGCCCACCCATGACCTTCTCCTTGAGCTCAGAGACGCGACCGGCCAGACAATAGTGCCTTGTTCCCTAAACACCATGCACTGAGCTCATCCCAGGAGAGGAAGCCCAGGGCTCCGCCCATCTCCTGGCGCTAAGCCAAGTTCTGGCTCCTCCGTCCATGCCGTCTGTGTAACCACGGGCGTCGCCGGCCCTGCAGCACCCCCCCCCCCGAAATGGCCCTACTATCACTCCTCTGCAGGTGAGCTGAGCATTCAGGAGAGAGAAGTAAAAGGAAAAGAAGGTGAATTCAGAGAAATGAAACCCGGAATAAAATGTTACTTTTGCCGCAAGACTGAAGAGCAAGACTCGACAGCAGGACTGTGACAAGCAGAGTGTAAAGTCCCCGTTTCAAACCCCACGATGCGTAAGCACGTCACAGGTCACAGAACATGCCCAGGCCCGGCTCCGCCTGCACTCCTTCCTCTAGACCTCCGATTGCTGAGGTTCCTGGACCGGTCCCCTTGGCAACAACAGCTTGCTGGGATGAGGGAGGAGGTGGGTGGGTCAGGAGTCGACGTGAGGGGCTCATCTTCCCATGGTTTCGATACCTGACACACTCCCGCATCCCAGCCAAATCTGAAGGCCTGGCTTTTCGAACTACCTCTGCTTCTGCCCCTGGAGCTGTCTTCCTCGCTCACCTGAGTTAGGAGGGGCTGAACCACACCTTGGGGTCCAACCAGGCCGCACGAAGGGTCAAGTTCAGGGTTTGGGTTAGAACTTAGAGATAGTCGGCTACAGCCAGCCCTGAATTACGGAGACCCCGTGCAGCCCTTGCCCACCCAGCTCTTATCAGGGACAAACCTCAAGGCTTCCATAATTTTCCTAAGCCCCTATCTTGTTCAGTTTCTTCTGGAGCTAACAGAGGGTGCCAGGATTACCCAAGCCTCAGGTTCACGATTCCTTGCAACCCAGGTGGGAGGCCAGATGCCAGGGAGGCAAAGTGGACGGGCCACGTGGAAGAGGCCACATAACGTTGCTCAGCTCCCGGATGGGACACACTCCACACCGAGAAAGCCTAGCCCCACCAGCTCTGTGTGTGTGTGTGTGTGTGTGTGTGTGTGTGTGTGTGTGTGCTTGTGTGTGCGTTCATGTAACTTTCACTTGGTGCCCAGTCAGCATTTCCTTCAATGCCCTCATCAAGCGAAGGAGGAATTCGGGGATGAATTCTGGCTTTAAAGGTGTAAAGGCTCTTAACCTTCATTTTTACTCTTAATGGAGATTAGCTGTTCACCTTTGTGTTTGGAGAAATAACATGACTTTTTGGATTCCACAGTTCTGATTCAAGGTGGTTTGTCTTGGATTCCATGCTTGAAATGTCAAGAGAAGAGGATTTCCCCTTGTCCTCAGAGGAACCAGAGAGAGCAAAGAGAAGGCAAGCCTTCACCCTGACCTTCCCGTTTTGCCCAGGTTGCTTGTACTTTCACTGCCACCCTTGTACCAATGTGAGCAGCTGGAAATCGAAGATGTACAGTGATTCCCTCTCCCCTTTTGTTTGTTAGCTGTGAAATAAATCCCTGGGCATTTTCATGGCAGCTCTTTGAGGACGTCATTGCTAATTAAGTTCCACTGGAGGGTGGCTGATCACACATCAGGGAACATCGTCATAATCTGGTGTAAAATGCCCGACACTGTCGGCCAGTGGAATTCTGAATGCCCAATGGCTAACTTGGGGAGTTTTATCTTCTCCTAGGTGGTGTTAGAAAGCAGCTCAAGGGGTGAAAGGACACTGGGGCTGCAGCTCGAGGACACTGGTGCCGGTCCCTCCACTGCCACTGTCTTGGACTTAGTGCAGCTGGGTCCCAGGCAGATGGAGCCATGCCCTGAAAGACGCACGCCTCCAGAACATCAGCACTTAGTAGCTGGAGGAGATAATTATTAAATTACTTCATACACACTCACAAATCACAACCAATGACACGAAGCTGTGTTCTAATTTAGCTTAAAATGGCTACACTGTCATTTTACTGAGAAGTATGGGAAATCCCAGAAGGTCCAGAATCAGCAGCTGGTGGTGGGTAAAATGAGGAAATTCATCAGTGTCGTCTTTTATACCAAGAATGGGATTTTCTAGAGGCAAGGAGCACAGCGCCCTGCAAGGAACTGAAACCAAGGCTAACCAGCTTCAGAGAAAAGGGCTCATCTGAAAGGAAATGAGGTGGTACACAAAAGTGGGGAGGCTTGGAGAGCCCGGTTCAGAAATGAGCACAGACCGAGGGGTGTTGGGTGGCCTGATCACGGCCATGGCCACACCGGTCAGGGCTGAGCTCCCACCACCGCTCGGCAGTGGACCCTGACATCAGTGCCGTGGCCGAAAGGGCAGTGTGCCGGCCACCGGCACTGCCATGGAGGACGTGGACGCTTCCTTGTACAGTGTTCCTGTCTCTCTGTATTCCTATTCCCAATTAAAAATCCAGAATGGGAGCGTCTGACTGGCGTCCATGTCCCACGGTCCAGGAGGCGGGAGAGGGGTCTGGCTTTCTCAGCTGGTGTAGACGAGGCTGCAGTTCTGACTCCACGCCAGGACACACACAAGCGGGTGCCCCAGGAGGGAAGCCGGTTCAGACTCTCGACAGCCCCCCAAAACGAAACATTAAAGCAGCCAATATCCAGTACAGAAACCTAAAATCTTAGATTTGACTGGGGAGCTCAGTCATTAAGACAGCTTCAGCAGCAACAGTTAGCACAAGTTTCACAGGCCATGCTGACCATGCAAGCTGGGGAAGCCCTGGTCTACAGCCCCGGACAGGGATGGTCTGCCCGGGCTGTGGTCCACCTGCTCTGCGGCCCACCTGCTCTGCCCAGCTTGTTGCCAAGGTTGCTGTCCAGTTGTTGGCAGGGGGACTCAGTCCGGGACTGCTTTCCCCCTGGGCTCCCTGTCTCAGTTCCACGTCCTGCACGGCAGGTAGTCTCTGAGCTAGGACATCTGGACGTCTGTCACCTTGTGATGTTCAAGCCGAGTTTCCACCTGGGAGGTGGTGAATATTAGGGCCTCACAGCATCGCCTCCTCTCCTCTCCCCGGAGGCACACGGGAGAACAGCCCTGAAGTCAGAGCAGTGCCCGCCCCACTCTGGGCAAACTCCCCCACCTCCTCCGAGGTCTTTCTGGTGAGTTGCAGACCCCATGCAGCTGCCCTCCCCCTCCACTTATCCACCTGGTAAACAAAGGGGGAGGGAAGCAGCCTCAGGTCAGTCCTTGGTAGGGAGCTTAGCTCAGAGCCGGAAGTGAAAAGGGGATGGAGAAGGACTGAGTTCCTCCTGTACAGTGGAGAGATTTGGCCTTTTATACCAGACCCTCTGGGAGGAAGTGAAAGAGGAGGTGGGAAGCAGGTCGCTGTCTGTGGCAGGAAGTGAGGGAGCTAAGGAAACCCCCTCCCCAGTGGGAGCCCCTGCCTCACGCCTCTGGACCCCTGGCAGAGAGAGGGCAGAGCCGTTGGGCAAACGTGTGCACCCAGTGAGTCCACACGAAACAGTGGATACACAAGGCCCCGTGTCCTGATACCACTGTAGCCGAGGCTGTGTTTAGCTGGGTTCCAGCTTCTCCAACACAGGAAGGCCCTTTCCAGTGTGGCCCAGACACTGCTCCTGCCCCGTCCGGGAGAGTGCGGCCAGCCTGAGATTTCTGCCCCTCGGCGTGAGTGCAGAGCGTTGGCTGACAGTACAGTCCTTTATTCTACCCCCTCCATTCTCACAAGGAGAAATTCAAATTCTGGAAGGGACAAAGCTCGCATTTATCCAGGCCAGCTAATGAGGAATGCCGGACCAAATGCTGAGAATTCACACTGCTTAGGAAGTCAGCCTCGAACCCAAAGGATCCACAATTGAGCCAGAAAAGAGCCTTTTCCCCATCAAGCACTTCTTTGTTTTAACAACTCCCTTCAGCTCTGCATGCCCACCAGTGATTTATCCTTAATAAACGTATTCTCTGCACTCACTACTTCCTTCTTCTTGAAGCATCACCACCAAAACCCCGCGTGTGGCTGGTGATGTATTTAGGTCTGCAGATCTTTGGGGCTGGGTTGCTGAATCTCACTAAGAAGCGAGTGTAAGCCTTGCTTACACAGAAGGACCAGGAGACTGCCCCGGTGCCGACCAATAACCAGCAGCCCTGTGATGTTCAGGAATCTGTGCCCAGGATGGCAGAGAAACCCGGGCGTTCCCTCCCAGCTCCCACCCTGGGGCCGTGCCTGTGGGGTGCCGGCCTCACCCTGCCACTCCCTTCTGGTCCCTGTTGGGCCCAATCCATCACTTTCCACACCCTGTTGTCTCACACCCAGCCCAGTTCCACATCCATGGAGAAGAAACACACTTGGTCCCCACCCCGTTTCTGCCTGTGTGAGTGTGAAGATGTGCTGACCACCAACTCTTTGTGGATTGCAATATCTACAAATCAGAGGTAATGCCTCTCGGACTGGCTGAAAGGAAGTGAGGCAGCACATAAGGAAGGACCTGGGACCACCTTCATTTCCCTGCCTCGCCCTCTGTTCCTGCCGCCTCCTCCTTTCCCACCCTTGCCCACTCGAGGTCATCCCCACTTACCATCACCATTCTCACAGCCTCGGGGTGAGAGGGAGTTACATTTCCTAAGCACCGTAGTGGGAATTTTAGGAAGAAACCCACATATGCGTAGGATGGCCCTTTCTGCCACAGATCCTTGGCCTCAAATCACCATACGGCCCCTGGACCGTTACCCAGAAGAGGGAATTGGGGTCAGCACACCCGGAGGACCAGGATGCGGGCTCCGACTCGTAATGGTACCTAGTCCAAGCTCGTACTGCTCACTGCACGACAGGGCAATCAATCGAGATCCGAGTTGCTGGGGAAGGAATAGCGACATCATTCAGAAGCCAGCAGACCGAGCAGAGGGTAGACAAGTGTCCCAAAGAACCACCTTGCTGCGGACTGGATGCTAGTTTCTTTTATAGAACAAAGAAAGGGGCAGGCGAGGAGGTAAGTTAAAAAGACCCTAAACTTATGGCCTTGCAAATATTACCTGATCCGGCCAGACTGCAGAGAGGATGCCTTAATTTCTTCCTTCCTGCAGCCATTCACAGGTGGGCCTGGTCAGGAGGTTTCCTGGGAGCTAAACAAAGGTATTTTAGCTTAATATTCAGGCATGGGAGGTGAGGTTCCAGGACACGGGCCATTATGTATACTTTAAGCTATAGGCAGCATCCCTTTAGTCATTAACTTATAGCAAAAGCAATAGAAAACAAAGATTAAAGTGAAAGAAACAGATCCAATATGGAATCAGATTTGTTCTTCCCTGTTACTGTAAATTACGAGTAATATTAGCTGAGCGCTTGGCTTCTCGGTGGAGACAGCAGCCACCCAACACAGCGTTTGCCGCGGTGTCAGAATCTGCTGGGCCCAGCCCAAGTCCCACGGCCACACCTCTGGGAAGTGGACTTGCAGCCAAGATTCAGTGAGCAGCGCTTTTTGCGAAAATAAAAACGCATGGCAGGATGTGGGTGTATGCAGCCAACACATCAGCAAGGATTGCCTGTTCTGGAAACTTCGGTCAAGCTCGGTGTGGTACGTGCGTCCAAGCAGTGACTTCAGCTCCATCCTGCTCCAGCAGGACCCCGGGTCACCCACTGCGGCCCGAGGGCTTGGTGGCCTCCCAAGCGAAACCTCCGTCCGCTGGGCAGGCGTCTAAGAGAAACAAAGCCAGACGTCCCTCGCATCCTTGACTGCTAAACACTTGGTGTTATTCTGAGACTGAGGGAGGACTAACTCCTGGCTCTGGGAGCACCTGTCTGACCTTCGGCCTGGCCTGGCCACCCAGTGCTCGGGCTACAATCACCCGAGGAGACTGAAAACTATGGACGCCTGGCAGTTACCCAGAAACTCTGGGGGTGGGGGGGTGCCTGACCCCAAATAGCACCCCTGGGGCCCTGCTGTGTGACAGAGGAGGACCTCTGGCTGGGCCCTGAGGGACCCTTCCCAGAGTCCCGGCTCTCAGGGGTGTCCCCTCAGGCGAGCTGGGTGCCACCTCCTTTGTCCTGACCCCAGGGGAACCCATGGGCCACAGGGTGGGTTCAGGGGGTAGCTCGGCCCACTCCTGCAGGGCATGGAGATCACAGATGACAGAGAACGGGGTGGGGTGCGCAGGGAGGAAGGCAAGGAGGAGGCCTAAGGCGGGGGGTGGGGGCGGGATTTGGGTGGTCAGCAGCGGGCAGGACCCGGCTGGACCTGGGTGCTAAATTGCCTGAGTTTGATCATTATGTTGTGATTATATATTTTTTTAAAGTCATTTTCTTAGAGGTACTTCTTTTTCAAGGAGAAGTATTTAGGCATAAAAGGCCATAATACTGTAACTTACTCTCCAAAGCGTCAGCAAGTAATTACAATTATAATATATACATGTGTACTTATAATTGTATTTTCCACATGCCATTCCTGGCTCTTATAACAAGCCTGCCTTTCAAAATGCATATTTTCTTCCAAGATATTGTTTCTAAGGGTTTATGAGCTAGAAAACCAAAGAATGAGGTTTCTTTGAATTGTGTATAAAGTAAGAGTTCATCAGCTCTGAATAATCTGGTGAATAAAGTGATGAACCTCTTGCCATCTAACTGGCCTGCACACAACATGGTTGGACCTAGAGACTGTCATACTGAGTGAAGTAAGTCAGACAGAGAAAGACAGATATCATATGAAATCACTTATATGTGGAATCTGTAAAAAGGGTACGCATGAACTTGTCTACAAAACAGAAATAGAGTCACAGATGTAGAAAACAGACTTATGGTTACCGAGGGGGAAGGGTGGGAGGGATAAATTGGGAGACTGGGATTGACACATACACACTACCATCTATAAAATTGATAACTAATAAGGACCTACTGTATAGCACAGGGAACTCTACTCAGTACTCTGTAATGGGCTATATGGGAAAAGAATCTAAAAAAGAATCCTACAGAGACTAGCTACAAATCTAAAAATGTCACCTCTACTCCAATAAAAATTTTTAAAATTAATAATAATAATTGGCCTGCATAGACTCATTCTACTTATTCTTGTATTCTTGGGTGGAGTTTGCTGGAGCCGTAGTTTCTGGATAAAGTGTTGCCATTTTAAAATAGTTTAGCAGTGATTAGAAAATTAAATGTTTTAAAACATTTCTTAGAAAATTTCAGATATTTTTTATGCAATTCAATTTTTGTAGTTTTATGCAATTCAAATTTTGTAGTCTGAGGGAAACTTGCAGTGATTCTTTGCCCAAAGTATAGAAGACTTGAAAAACATATGCTTGCTTTTCCACGTGTTAACTTGCTTAGACAACCATGTTGGGTTTTAGTTTCTAAGTGTGCAGTTCAACCAAGCCTGGAAAGGTCAGAGGACTCCATTTCCTGGAATAAGGCAGGACGGGGATCAGACCAACCTCCCACTAGAAAAAAACCAGCGTCACTGACTCCAAAAATTTTTTAAATTTCTTAAAAGCCTCAAAGATTTGGCAAGATAACAAGAAACTAAAGTCCAAAATCAAAGGGGAGATGAGATCTCTGAAAGTTAAATGGTACCCTTAGAGTTGTCTTTGAACTAAGGGCATTTGCCAACTTGGGCAAACTTCAACTTTTAATTTTATACGTGTGTGTTTATGTGTGGGTACGTATGGGAGTAGATCAAGCAAACGCTAACAATTGGTATATATGTGTGTGTCAGTCAGGGCCCAGGCAGAGAAGCAGAACCAGAAGGAAATGCATGTGCAGAGGTTCAGGGTGAGGCACGGGCCTGCAGACAGGCAACAAGGCCACAGGGAGGGAGGCTGCTCGGGGACGCGGGGCTGGAGCTGCGGCCCCCGGGACAGGCAGGCCTCAGGCCTTTGGGCCTGATCTCAGGTGGCATCGGCCTGCAGCGGCTTGAAGCAGGGTTTCAGTTCCCGGCCAGAGATTGGGGTCAGGCCGAGGCAGTGAGAGCACTGAATCCTAGCCACTAGACCAGTGGCCAGTGACAAAGCCCTGGCCCTTTGGCTTTGCCGAAAAGAATTCCCACAAAGACAGAAAGTAGTGAAACCAGTAAAGTGTTTATTAGGAGGAAAAAGGGTACAGTACGTGTGGATAGACACACAGGCGGACTCAGAGAGAGAGTCGTGCCCTCGTGGTAGTTTAAATCACTTATATGGGGCATTTCTTCTGGGTTTCCTTTGGCCAATCATCTTGCTTTGCCTGGTTCTGAGTCCATATTTGGTTTATCTCAGGATCCTGCCGTGTGTGCAGGCGCCTCTCTTAGCCAAGATGGATGCCAGTGAAGAGGCCTATGGGTAGGTTGGCATCAGTGACACACTCTCCCTTTCTGACCTTCAAGGAGCTTTATAGTCGGGAAGGTCTCCTTGACTTCAGGATGAGAAATAAGTGGTCTCTTATCTTTTATCTGGGCGGGGCCCAGCCTCCTCTATTATCCTGCTATTATGGAGTTTCTGTCCACAGGAGAGAAACTCCAGCTGCTCAGCCTGGGGCCCATTATCTCCTGCCTCAGACCTGCTGCGTGAAGCCCACTGGGTCATCCAGGACACCCTCCCCTCCCTCAAGCGAACCTACTATGACTCTAACCACGTCTAAAAAATACCTTCACAACAACGCCAGGTCACACAGAAAACCCACCATCTACTTTTACAACTTTTCCATAATTTTGAAATCTTTCTAAATAAAAAGTCTCACGTGCTGAGCTGGGAGTTCCTTTCTCAGACCCGAGGGTCCGAAGGCCCGCCCTACTGGTCTGGCTGCACAATTCTGTCCCCATGTCCCTCACAGCCACACAAGGACCGGACCTTCCTCCCTTTAACCCCTGAGGAAATCAGCACACGCCCTCCCAGACAGGACGCCAGGCCTCAGCCACAGTGCTTCTCGAAACTTGATGTGCGATGAATCACTTGTTCTTCAGGAAGAGGGAAAGCAGTGCAGGCCAGAAACTCAGATCCACCTAAAGAAAGGAAGCAAAGGAATAGCAGAAGGCAAAATAAACTCTTTCATTTTGCTTAGTTATTTTATTTTTCTCTCACCTTCCACAAGCTAACCTGAACCACAGGAACGCACTGGATGAACACGTGAGGATACAATCTCCTCCCAAAGTAAAACTCTGTGCTTTACTTTTATACTGCCTTTTTTTTTTTCTTTGGCCCATATCCCAGCCTTCCCAAATAGCTCTGTTTTCTCTTTGTTTCTTCTCCAACTTGCAGGCTGACCTGAATGTTTCACAGGCAGGCACATGACCACAGTTGCCGTTGTTGTGAACGAGCTGGTGCCGCACCGTTGTGGCCCAGGGAGCTTGGAACCCCTGGTGACGCTCACAGCCGTCACGTCTGGCAGGGGACTCCGGCTAACACTCATTCCTCTTTGCAAAGACGCCCTCTTCTTGGATAAGCTGGACATATTCAATGGTTGCCGCCTGACCCTGGGAGCCAGGCGGGCGTGGGGGTGACACCCCCTGGTTCCTTTTCACATCACTGTCTCTGCCAGTTCTCATCTGCCTGTAGCCTCCGACTTCCGACTGTAGGGTGACCAAGAACAGCTCAGCGAGAAGCAGGTTTAGGCTCCTCAAGCACCTCAGGTACAGAAAACACGCTACTCTGGAGGGCAAGTAAGAACCACAGGAGGATGGAATTACGCTTTAAGCGCCAGCCGTTTCCAAACAAGCGTGTCCAGACCTGACCTCCCCGGATAACTGGCAGCCTGCTGTGTGTCTCAGCCACAGAACCCTGACCACTCAGTAGATTTCATTTCCCAAAATTCCTGAGACATGAAAAACAACTGGTACCATGGACTGTTTTCTTTTTTTGACTGTTTTCAATTGTACTTCTCTTTTTCCAAGTCCCTGGAGGGTTGTCCCTTCCCTGTCTTACTGAAAGAATTAACTCCAGTTCCATACGACTTAAGCTATAATGGGAGGAAATGGTGACATTTTCACAAAAACAACAAAAAACAGTTTCAGAATGCTAATCCAGTTCATTCATTAATTCAGGTAATACTTATCCATATTATTATGGTCATGGGCCAGGCAAGGGGAATGTCAGTGAACAAAACAGACAGAAGTACCAAGCTTGGGACTTCCCTGGTGGCGCAGTGGTTAAGAATCCGCCTGCCTATGCAGGGGACATGGGTTCGAGCCCTGGTCCGGGAAGATCCCACATGCCGCAGAGCAACTAAGCCAGTGAGCCACAACTACTGAGCCTGCGCTCCAGAGCCTGCGAGCCACACCTACTGAAGCCCGTGCCTAGAGCCCGTGCTCCGCAACAAGAGAAGCCACCGCGATGAGAAGCCCCATGCACCGCAACGAAGAGTAGCCCCTGCTCGCCGCAACTAGAAAAAGCCTGAGCGCAGCAACAAAGACCCAACACAGCCAAAAATAAATAAATAAATAAATTTATTTTAAAAAGAAAGAAAGAAAGAAACACCAGGCTTACATTCTGTGGGTAGAGATAGAAAAGAAAGAAATTATGTAACCACACATTCAGAAGGTACGATGGGAAAAATAAACCAGGGAAAGGGGCTGGGGATGTGGAGAAGGGGACTCACAATTTTAAAATGTGGGGTCGGGGAAGGTATCGCTGAGGCGCTGACCCTGAAGTCACAGCCCCGACTGCAGTGGGGAACTCTGTGGGCAACAGCTTAGGGATGGGCAACATTAGAGGGGGGCGGTCTTTGGCCACCAAGTAGAAAGGCAATCCGATGAATTTGGAGGTAGGATTCTGGTACCAATTACTGATTCTGG
Source organism: Phocoena sinus (assembly GCF_008692025.1). Taxonomy (NCBI): domain Eukaryota; kingdom Metazoa; phylum Chordata; class Mammalia; order Artiodactyla; family Phocoenidae; genus Phocoena; species Phocoena sinus. The sequence continues at coordinate 43,956,806 of NC_045777.1, forward strand.
TCACCAGTTCAGAGGTGTGAGCTCTCCCCACAGCTAGCAATGCTCTGACACCAGCTGGGTGTCCTACAATTCAACTCAATCCTGACACTATCTATGTGAAGATGACGTCAGACACCACAGGATAAGGGCTCAGTCCCACCACTGACCCACCCACCCAGTTCAGAAGCCAGTTGCAAGATTGATTCAGCCTCCAGCCCCTCTCCCCCAACCCCAGGATCGGGGGCGGGCAAGACTGAAAATTCCCATCCTCTAATCACGTGGTTAGACTCCCTGGAAACAAGCTCCCAGCCTTGGGTGGTGGTCCAAAAGGCACCTCGTTACATAACGAAAGACACCTTTATGGCTCTCATCCCTCAGGAAATTGCAAGAGTTTTAGGAGCACTGTGCCAGAAAAAGGGATGGAGACTAAATATGTATTTCTTATTATAGCTTTCCCCCAATATCCAAAAATAGAGCGTTCCTAGGAAACCTTTCATAGATGAAACATCATAGAGTGAAGAAGTTACTATATTAGGAAACATCTTGCTAACAGACGCACAAAATAAATGGAGGTAAAGCCCAGATGCTCACAGACACAGCTCACAGCTCTGGTGGCCGATGCTGAGATACTGAGTGTGGTTCCAGGGAAGGAGCTGGCAGGGCCGCTCCCACGCCTGGGGTGCAAGTTACCCCTATAAAGGCTCAATGGAAACAGATGCTGAACGCAATTTTCACATCTTGCCTTTTGTTGTAAAAGTGAAAATCCTCTTCAGATTTCCTTCCTTTAGTGAAAACAGGTCTTACGTAAAAGCGAGGTGGCGTAAAGGAAACTTTGGAAAGCGGGGATCCCTGTGTAAATCACACCATCAAGGGGGTAAGGTGGCAGTTCTGTGCTGGAGACACAGAGTGGGAGTCGTGGGCATGGAGGATATTACAGCCGTGAGTGGGTGCACCTAGAGGGAAGGCACTCTCAGAGGTGCTGGAGGCGCAGGGCTCCAGCTGAGCCTGGCGGGGAGGCTGGACCAGGGAATTCTTCACCCCTAGACCAGCAAAGATAGGCCATGCTCCAGGTTTCTTGGAGTTCACAGAGAATCAAGACCATACGCTACTTCTGCAGCCATGGCCAGGTGCCTGGTGAGAGGCTCAGGCAGAACCCGGAGCACGGGCCCCTGGGCATTCCCGCACCTGCGACAGTTTGCATCACGCGGTGTTGAAATACCTGTTACATGCCTTTCTCATCAGACCAGGATGTCTGGAGGGCAGGAGCCGAGCTTTTCCATCTTTAAAGTCAGTCTCTGACATCCTGTGTTCCATGGATGTTCTCGAAGTTGATGAGTGAATAAATAGCACAGACACGGAATTGATAACATTTTTCACGGAGGGTAAGTCCAAGGCGGAACCACCACGATGTGATCCAGGTAGGAAGGCTGCAGTCCCGGCACAGAGCTGCCCATCGCGTGGCACCACTGAGGGTCTCGGGTCCAGCAAAGGGGCATTGAGGCCACCTGTACTTGTAAATATTCCCAAACAAAATAAAGCACAAAAAGCTGCTTCTGACACTACTTGACCACCACCACTTCCTTTTTGCTCCTTGGACCTGACTGAGTCAGGCACAGCTTTCTGGAGAATTATTTGGCAATCTGTATCCAAAAGAATCTTTGTAGCTTCTGACCCAGTAATTCCAATTCCAGGAAGAAAACAATCCAAAACACACACCAAGGAGCTTCCCTGGTGGCACAGTGGTTGAGAGTCTGCCTGCCGTTGCGGGGGACATGGGTTCGTGCCCCGGTCCGGGGGGGATCCCACATGCTGCAGAGCGGCTGGGCCCGTGAGCCATGGCCACTGAGCCTGCGCGTCCGGAGCCTGTGCTCCGCAGTGGGAGAGGCCACAGCGGTGAGAGGCCCGCATAACGCAAAACAAAACAAAACAAAACACACCAAGACTTTATTCCTATAGTAGTGTGTTTCACAGTATTACTCATCCCAGGAAAAAAAATGGAAACAATCTAAATGTCTAGCATTAGAGAAAAAATTAAACTATGGAATAACTAGTTGAATAGGGAGCAGAACAGAGTTTTCAAAGACGATTAACTTCACGAAAAACATTCACGACATAATGACAGTGAAAAACATGGCAGGAATTAGTCATCACATGACCTCCTGCACACATGTCCACAGAGGTACACACACAGTCACGTATACACATGTAACTTACCTCCTTTACAGTTTTTTTTATAACAAACATATTGTACTAATCTGATTAAAAAAAAAACAAGAACTTTTATTTTCAAATACAGGGAAGCATTGGGAACATCTGCTCTTTGTCTTTTAAAATCAGGTTTTCCTCTACATTTTCAAAAAGTAAAACTAGCTTTGGGGATGGGGCGAGGAAGGGAAGGAAGTTGTTTCAGGTTGAAAAGGGAAGCTGCAGCAAACATTCTGAGTGACCGAGGCTTGCTGCCCTTGTCACTATAGCTGCGCCTGCAATCCGGGGCCCGAGACACTCCTGAGACTCTTCTGGAGGGGCTCCCATGGCAGTCAAAGGCTGTCTTATAAACATACAACTTAAACAGCAGGGATGATCTCAGAAACATCAGGCTGAGTGAAAAAAGCCACATACTGTAGAATTCCATTCAATGAACTTCCAGAATAGACAAAACTAATCTATATATTGTTTTAAAAATCAGTGAAGCATTGTCCCTGGGGGTGGGGACCCAAAGTGCCTGGGAGTGGGGGTGAGGGAACTTGCTGAGGTGATGGTCACATTCTGTAGCTGATAGGAGTTTGGGTTACATGCATCTGTCAAAATCAAGTGAATGGGGACTTCCCTGGTGGCTCAGTGGTTAAAAATCCACCTGCCAATGCAGGGGACACAGGTTCGAGCCCTGGTCCGAGAAGATCCCACATGCCACGGAGCAATTAAGCCCATGCACCACAACTACTGAGCCTGAGCTCTAGAGCCTATGAGCCACAACCACTGAGCCCACGTGCCACAACTACTGAAACTCGCGTGCCTAGAGCCCGTGTTCCGCAACAAGAGAAGCCACCACAATGAGAAGCCCATGCACCACAACGAAAAGTAGTCCCTGCTCGCTGCAACTAGAGAAGGCCCACAGGAAGCAATGAAGACCCAACGCAGCCAAAAATAAATAAATTAATTAATTTTTAAAAATCAAGTGACTGTTCACTTCAGATTTGTGCATTTCACCGTAGGTAAATTTTCCAACAAGTGAAAAAGCTGTAAATAAACATCAAGCTCCAGTTAATGCCCTGCAGGCATAAGTATTTCGGAGGGGGGTGTGTGAAATGCACTGATGTCGACAACTCCCTTTGAAATGCACTTAAAAAGATAGATTGGGGCTTCCCTGGTGGCGCAGTGGTGAAGAACCCACCTGCCAATGCAGGTGACACAGGTTCGAGCCCTGGTCCAGGAAGATCCCACATGCCACAGAGCAACAAAGCCCGTGTGCCACAACTACTGAACCTGCGCTCTAGAGCCCGTGTGCCACAACTACTGAAGCCCGCGCGCCTTGAACCCGTGCTCCGCAACAAGAGAAGCCACCGCAATGAGATGTCCGTGTGCAGCAATGAAGACCCAACGCAGCCAAAAATAAATGAATAAAATTAATAAATTAAAAAAAAGATAGATTGATGACTGAAGAGAAAGGACAGGTGGACAATGTGATAAAGTAAGGTTGCAGTATTAGTGGTAGAATTTGGGTGGTGAGTATATGGGTGTTTTCGCTGAAATCCTTCTAACTTGGTTGCATGTTTGAAAATGTCCATAATAAAATGTCAGGGGAAATGTATCCCCTTCCTTCCCTGCACTCACCCCCCTTCCGCCTCTCTTTCTTCTCCCTTTTTTGGTTCTCCCCAGTCTCATAGGCCCAGACTTGGCAAGAGTATTTTCATCACGTTCCAGGTAAAACCTGGGGTCGGGCAGAGCACGGCCTGCCTGGCTTCTAGTGGGAAAGAAATATTATTCCAACACTTGTCCTCTGAGCCTGGCAGGAAGGGGGGCAGGGGACACTTTGGAGGGGGCAGGGAGTGCCAGCTCCAGCATCCAGGGTGCCAGCTTTCACGGGCCGCCCCACTGCAGATGGCTGAAGGAACGAGGCTGCACAAACACCCAGAGGGAAGTCAAGCAGTGACCACACCGAGGATCTGGAAAGGAAACGCTGACCATCCAGAATTGCCAAGGGGATTGCTAAACCCAGCTCAGAGCCACGCTGCTTTCCTCATGGCTGGACTGAGGCCCAGAGAGACGGGGGGGGCATGGGAGACGATGCACAGGCGCCCGCCCTGGTCCCTAGACGCCCTTTCCCTCCCCCGACACCGCGGGCTGTGCTGCTTCCGCCGCATGTGGGAGCTGCTCTGGTAAATGTGCCGCTTGAGAGGATAAATGGTAATTGACAACACAAGGCGAGGAGGGCCCTTTCCACGTGGACCTGAGCACAAGCTTTCAGAGGATTCTCTGCTCCCCCGTTAAGTGCAAAACAGCTATAGGCCACTGAGCTCACTCTGGCCTCTTCTATGGGGGCTGCCAACAGCCTTTACCTTGAGCATCCCGGTGTACCATTGCCATGGCATCAATCCCTAGTAGAGCCCTAAATGCTTTGCCCACACAGGCACACGGTGTAGAAGCATCTCCATGTCTCCCCAAGTGGGGGTGGGAAGGGGGCACAGGGGGAAGTTGTGTGTAAGGGACCTCAGGGCTCAACCCCAGAGAACCCTGTGCCTCCGATAAGAGAGGCTCCTAATCTTTCCGTGTTAAGATGTCACAAAAACGTACGACTTGCTCGGTCTAAGCTACCATTGTGGACACCAAGTTTTAATTGCTCAAAGCCCTAGTGTTCACAATCTCAACTCTTGGCCACTTGATGTGACCACTTACCACTTTGGGGGATGTTTTATGTGCTTGGTCATTTATTTATTGAAGTATTACTTAATATCCACTTATTATTGTTTATTGATTTCAGAGAACTGTCACTCCCTCACCTTAAATTCTCACTCTGCTAATTCAGATCACGAGATCAGCAGACACACACGCAGCCTTGTGGAAACATGGTCGGTTTGCTCTTCACCCGGCAGAAGGGAAACACACTCACCTCCTGGGCAGACGTGTCCCCTCCATGCTGCACTCCGTGGGTGGGTGCTGGAACCCCGTGCCTCACCTTGAGTTCACTGTTTCTCTCTGGGTTCCTGCTAGCTTATCCCAGGAGCTGCAGGCCCCAGAAACCAGGGCTTGGGCGGCTCTGTCATTTTTCACCGTGCTTACACATCCCACTGAAGCCTGGCCATTTCTGTGTTTCCGACCCCCACACCCTACAGTTAACAAAGTGGCCAGCCTCACCAGACTTGTGACGTGTGCCGAGATCATCCACACAGCTGGAGCAGAGGCCCAGCCTCATCCTGGCCTTCCCCTCCTTATCAGACTGTCCTGCAGGCTGCTCCAGTGGCTCCCATGGGTACCCTGTGCTAGGATTGGAGATGTTGCTGTACCAAGATGCCTACCGCCAGTGTAATCAACCTCCAGATGCACGTGTCACCGTTCAGGCCACCCCAACAGGCTCAAACCCACCACCGTGCTCCCATTCTCTGCTGACCCGCACCTCCTCCGTGATGACGGACGGGAGGACCCCGCCGGTCTCTGCACAGCACACCTTCTGAGGCTGCAGCCCCAGCTGCCCAGTGTGGTGGGAAACCCCAGTGGGGATCAGTCCCTGCCCTTAAGAGACAGTCATGCTGCTCAGAAGTGCTGGCCGGGGCAGTCCACTCTGCCCTGCTCTGTGGAGCTCCCCTCTCTTCTAGTTCACTGAGAAAGCACCTCTTCTCCCTCATCGCACTGCAAAGGCATCCCTGCTGCACCTAGTGGGTGCCATGACTTTTCTAGAGGCTCCTGAGTCAGAGCAGGGAGAGACTGGGGGGAGGAGAGCGCAGAAGATGCCACCCCTAAATGTGCCGCTTTGGCATGTGGAGTATTTAGAGCTGAAGGCAGTCAAGACGCAGCAGCCTCAGGAAAAACTTTTACCTCCTCCTAACTGCCTCAAGAAATTTAGATACCGGACAGAGAGACGCTACCAGAGACATGTTTTTATCTGAGAGAGCCATCTGTGTGGTAGGGCTGACATCTGATCCTCCAGCAACTCCTCGTCTCATCTTCCTGTGAGTCCCCTCGGCTCCATTTGAAGCCCCAGGCCCCCATTCCTTAGATCAGGGCGGCTTACAAGCTTCAACTACCTGACTGCCTTTGTGGCGCATCTTTGTGGGGCTCCTAAATGTATACAGTTAAATTAATTTTTCTCCTGTTAATCTGCCTTATGGCAATTTAATTATTAGACCAGCCAAAGAACCTAGAAGGGTACAAGGAAACATTTCTTGCCCCTACAATTATAACTGGGCCTCAGGCAACAGGGTCTCAGAAACACTGAACGTGAATATTCATTACTGATATCTTTCAGGGTTCCATGCCGGCTCCCTGCTGCTCCAGCCCCAAGGCCACAGCGGCTCTAGGATGATGCCTTGATGCCTTGACCACTCCCGGGAGAGTTCCTCTGTGTTTGCTCCAAGGGCCCAGAGGCCTCCTGATGTTTCTGCCACCATCTCCATAGGTCATTGGTCACTGGGCCACCTTCAGGCACACAGGGTGCAGGTAAGAGAATAGCCTTTCCCTCCACTCCCAGGGCCATGCTCAGGCCCAGACCTGCATGGTCCTGGGCTGGAGGGTCTGGTAGCCCACACAGTACCCAGCTGACCACGTCCTCTCAGCCCGGGGAGAAATAGAACCAATAATTAGGTTAACCCAACAATAGAGGAGGCTCAAAAATGATGCTCAAAACCCAGATGCGCACACTGCATGAGGCCATTTGCAGAAAGTTCAAGGAGAGGCAAAGCCCTAGTCCACAGAGACAGATGTGTGCATCACCCAGAACCAGGGGCGTACACAGGATTGACCACAGAGAGGCAGGAGGAAATGTTCTAGAGCTTGGTGGGGCGGCACTACCGGTGTATGCACGTGCTAGAATTCCTCAGTCTGGACACATAAAATGAGGCATGCATTGTATGGGCATCATACCTCATTCAAGTTGATTTTTAAAAATCAAGAAAGGTTTCCAAGCAGTGGACAGAAGACCAGGGCTAGACATGCACCTCCCTGAGGGTACAAGCAGCTGCCCCTCCCCCACTGGCCAGGTAAGGGTCATCTTCACCCCTCCACCTGCATCCCCCACCCATAGTAGGGCGCATACAGCTGCCAGGGTGAGATTGCAGGTCATACCTCTTCTCTGCTTAAACACCAGCCGCTTTGCTTCCTGTCCCTAGAGCAGGCCGGCCGAGCCCCACCCCAGGGCCTTTGCACTGGCTGTTCCCTCTGCCTGATGCTCTCTTCCCTTGTGTCTGCAGGACTTCCTGCCCTTTAGGTAGGTTTCCACCTAAATGTGTGTCGCCTCAGAGGCATCCCTGACTGGGGTCCATCTCTATTTCACCCTTCACTCCGCTTCCAACAAAGTCCCTGTAGCTCCCTGATCTTAATTACTGATCACTACCCTCCCCCCTACACCCCCTAACGCTGGGCTGGGCAATGCCACAGCCAGGCTTGGAGATGAGGTCAGTCCACACTGACGCCTGCTCTAAGGATAAAATGTACACACACAGAAGATTGTAAGATATGTCATTCACATATGGGTTAAACAAAAAGTATTGTTTTTATATGCTTGTTTCTTTTTGCTCTTTTTTTTTTTTTTTTTTTTTTTGTGGTACATGGGCCTCTCACTGTTGTGGCCTCTTCCATTGCGGAGCACAGGCTCAGTGGCCATGGCTCACGGGCCTAGCCGCTCTGCGGCATGTGGGATCTTCCCGGACCAGGGCATGAACCCATGTCCCCTGCATTGGCAGGAGGACTCTCGACCACTGCGCCACCAGGGAAGCCCACTTTTTGCTCTTTTTAATGTGTCTCCCAGCTAATGTAGTTATGCAAGGGTTTGTCTTATGTCTCCATCACGTAGGGGCTCTACCACCTGGAGTCCCTGGCCCCCGGGTCCCCTGCCCACACTCCATACACAGGCCCCAGACGCTCTGGCCAGGGAGAAGCCCCAGAAAGGTGTGCCAACTGAATAAATAAATGAGCTGTGAGAAAGAGAACCCGATGAGCTTTTCTCAAATAAAGGTTAATTCATTTACGTTTGGCAAAGAAGTTCCCCCAGGACCGGGCGCACACGAGGTCTTCCTTCGTCTGCCTCGGAAGGCTGCAGCCTTGTGCGCTGGGGACTCCTAGACGCGGACAGCCGAGAGGGGGGGCGAGAGACGCCCCTTCCCCCTTTCAGACCAGGAGACAGAGCTCGGGGTTACAAGCATCGCCGACCTCAAGGAGGTGACACCTTCTGCGAGACCGGGGTGAGCCGGGCTGAGGAGCGCGGGAGTGGGAAAACGGGACTCGGAGAGGAGGACCGGGACTGGGAAGGAGTGAGCCGCGTCGGGCGGGTAGAGAAGCGAGAGGAGGGGCACGATTGGGGGAGGGGCAGGACTAGGGCGGAGGACAGGGGCGAGCGGTGGGGAGGGGCGGAAGAGGAGAAGCCAGGCGGGCGGGGGCGGGGCATCCGGGGCGGCCCAGGGATAAAGACTCGGTGGCTGACTGGGCTGTGCTCCTGTCACCGGATCGCTCTTCGGCTGCAGCTCCGTCCGCCTCCGAGAGATCATGGCCGGATCCCCGCGCACCCCGCTGCTTCTGCTGGCCGTCTTGGCCCTCGCCCTGGCCCTGGCCGTGAGCCCTGCGGCAGGGCAGGGCGTCAGAAAGAAAGGCCTGGTGGGCGGCCTGATGGAGGCGGACGTCAACGAGAAGGGCGTACAGGAGGCGCTGTCCTTTGCCATCAGAGAGTACAACAAGCAAAGCAACGACGCCTATCAGAGCCGCGCGGTGCGCGTAGTGCGCGCCTTCAAGCAGGTGCGTCCAGTCTGGGAGGGGGCACAGGGCCGGGATGCGGGGGCCGGGGAGGGGGCGCGGAGCCCCGGGTGCAGGGGCCGGGGGCGCCGGGCCAAGCTACAAGGCAGGGGCGCCGGGGCCGGGCAGCCCTGAATGCGGGAGGCCGGCCCCCGAGAGGGCGTGGCCTGCGCGCTCACCAGCCCCGCCCCCCCAGCCCCCCCAGCTCTCGGGAGGGCAGCTCCCAGCCCCTTGAGGCCCCGGGGATCGCAAAGGACGCGGACGGACTTCTCACCCCGGCGCAGCCCCCGACCTTTTCCGGCGCCCGCAGCCCTTGGCGAGACCGGCCGGCCCTCTCGGTCGGCGCTGGGGTCAGGGCCCAGCCTCCTGGGACCCGGGGGGGCTTGGCGCGAGTTGTCAACTAAATGACCGCAGGCGAGGTAAAAACAGACCCACACCTGTCTGTCCTTCTGGCTCTGCCACTGAATGCCCTTAAGCACTTTTTCCTTTTTATTTTGACATAATTTCAGACTTAAAAAGCAGTAGCAAAAATAGCACATAGAATCACTGTAGATTCTTCACCCAGATTCTTCAAACGTTAAAAAGTTGACATAGTTGCTTGATCCACCTCATCCCCACGTACACGTGTGTAGGGATGTATATATGCATTTATTTTTCTGAACCCTTTGAAGGTAAACACTTTTGTGTATATTTCCTAAAAACAAGGTTATTTTCTTCCATAACCACAATACAGTTTTGAAAATCAGGACTCTTTAATACACAGGCCTTATTCAGATGCCACTGATCATCCCACTGTGTCATTTATAGCCAAGGACACTCCCAGGCCACACGATGCAGCCACTGTCCTGCAGCCCCTTTTACTCTGGAGCAGCCCCTGGGTTGTCTCATGACCTTGGCGTTGTTTCTGAAGGGTCCAGCCAGTTGTGGCTCAGACTGTCAGTGGGTTTGGGCTGGCCTGATGTTTCCTCGACATGAGAGAGCCTCTAGTCACACAGAAGAGGCATGCTCCCCTCTGAGCCTCCTGTCAGCAGATGCCACTAAACGTACCTGGCCACCATGTTGTCGTGTAGTGGCACTGGGGACAGACACTCTGAACATCCTCCAGGGCACCCGGAGGTCATCAGCAAACAGACAAGTCCGTGAGTTGGCCCATGGTGTCCAGTGTGTCCCAGAGCAGGGGATCTGGCATAAGAATACAAAGCTTCCTGGACCGTCGCTTCCACCGGCAGGTCACATCCATGGGAACAGCCTCTGGGCTGTGACATCTCACTCCCACCCTGAGATGGGCACACGGTCGCTGACAGCCTGACCTCTGCCTCTGTCAGCCTGCCTGGGGTTCTGGCCAGATAAGGAGCCCATTGTCAGAGTTGAGAAGAGGGCAGGAGGGAGAGTTAGGATGGGCTACAGGGCCTTGCGCTGGTCCTTGAAGGAAGGCTAGAATTTAGACCCTCCGGCCTGCATCCCATTGGAGAGCAGGACGCAGCCACACAGCACCGAGAGTGTGGTCCTGCATGCCAGCCATAGGGCTCCCTGCCATCTTCTCTTGAAACTTCAGAAGATGGGTCAAGACCAGACCCATTTCTCCTCCTGCAGCAGTGGGCTGGTGCTGTCCCCTTTGGATAGGACCTGCTCTCTCCATTCACCAGGTCCCCTCCAGCCTGCTCCTCTCCAGTGTGACACTAGCTCACTGGCCACATGGGGAAGCTGACAGCAGAGGGATCATGGGTCTACCAGGTGGGTCTACCAGGTGGAGCCTGGGTCCTGGCCCCTCATTCCGTGTTTCTCCAGGTTCTAACGAAACATGTCTGGGATGCCTGTGTGAAGCCAGAGTTCGCTTCTCTTCTGTAATCTCAAGTGTAAAAGGCACGCAATATATGACACACTTGAGAAATATTCCCATCAAAAACCACACCTAAGAGGAAGGCACTCCAGGCGGTCTTTTATTGGCCTAAACGTCCGCGAACGTGAAGCTCTCGTTTTCTTCTGTTCCGGGAGGGAATAAATAAACCTGGGCTACATGCAGGGAATGGGATGCTGTGGGCTCCACCCTGGGGACTGGAGTTCACCGTAAGTGTAATCACCAGGCCACAGCTTTCCTGCGGATGCAGTGTGGACTCTTGACACAGGGCCACCATCTTGCGCTCAGTCCCCTCCCTGGCCCTGGGCGCTGGCCAGTTGCTTGCCTGTACCCAGGCTGGCTCCTCGGAGCTGTGCCTTCTGTTCCTGGACCCAGTTAGAGCGTTGGTCCCTGGCTTCCCCCTCTGTGTCCCTGTGGGAGATGCCTTGTTGGAGCAGCTGGTAAACAAGTTCCAGGGAGGGCCTGGGGCGCAGCGGCCGTCAGGAGGCGGCTGTGCTTCCTGGGTGTGGCTCTGGCAGCCTGTGAACGCGGGGGGTGGTGGGAAGAAGGTAACCATGTGTGTGCAGCCGGCAGGTGTCATAAGCGTGTGTGCTCTCTCCGTGTCCAGGTTGTGTCCGGGATGAACTACTTCTTGGACGTGGAGATTGGCCGAACCACGTGCACAAAGTCCCAGGCCAACTTGGACAACTGTCCCTTCCATGACCAGCCACAACTGAAAAGGGTACGCGCCTGACGGGAGCAGGGGTTGGGGGTGCTCATGGGGGCGCATCACGGGTGCCTGCCGGGGCTGTGAAGGGAAGGGTATGTGTGCACGTGACTGCTCTGGATTTATGGGGGTTTAGCTGGGGAATTGGGGCACCGTCTGCTTTGGGGATTGTTGCCTGCGGGATGGAGGACCCAGCTGCGGGTGTTTGCTGGGAAGGGAGAAAAGGCCCTTTAATCCCAGCCTCGCGCCCCCATCCCCGGGCAGATTAGAGGGAATTGGAGGCCTGTAACCGGCCCACCATGCCACCTGCTCACCAAAGGCCAGACTCTCCCAGGGGCTTGGCTGGTTCTCAGGGGTCTCGGCCTCAGGGAGGGCTGCACTCCTTTGTCACCCCTCCCGGGCCCCACCTCTGCAGGGGCTTTCCTGGACCTGGGTCCCAGCCCCTGGGTCCTCCCCTCTGGTCCTGTCTCAGTGCCAGCCTGCTGGGGGTGGGGGCTGGGGCCAGTGCACTTTCCTCTTTAACTGTAACCCTGACCAACCATCCCTCTCTTCCCTTTCGCAGCAAAAGCTTTGCAACTTCCAGGTTTACGTCGTCCCCTGGACGAACACCATCTCCCTGGTGAATTTCAGCTGCCAGAATGAATAGGGGACTGGGCATCAGGCAGGCCGCTGACTGCCTCTCACTCACGCCCCCCCAGAGCACTCACACCTCCCTCCGATGGGTGACCCGCCTGGTGGATGTGCCCTCCGTGTGCCGTCCCAGCAGACACACAGAGAAGGCTCCTTGGGCATTTTTGGAACGGCTAAGGGGCTCTAACTCATTTCTTTCTTCTAATTGCTTTCCAAGTGAACCAAATGCCCTCGCTCTGCTATTTTACTCAATAAAAAAGTAACAGCAGCTACTCCTTGAGTTGCTCACTGTCTCGGGCGGTGCAGCGGGAAGGATCTAAGCAGTTACTTTATGGAGGCACCCCGTCTCGCTGGCTCTGAGGGCAGGCAATGGGGAGGGGCGGGGAGCAGGCGTGGCAGGCGAGCTGGGCCTTCAGCTCTCATACTCCTGATAATCGGACAAGGGAGAGGAGGGGGGACCTAAGCTGCTGACCCCAGAGACTCAGCTGCTGTGTCTGTGAATGAGTCAGACTGTGTGCTGGGGCTGGACAGGAGGCTGGGGAGGTGATGGAGCCTGAGACCTGAGTCACCCTCCGAGGGGCTGCACGTGTGCTGAGCTGATCAGACTCCTGGGATGAGTCTCACTGGTCACGTTCCCTAGAAGCAAAATAATGATTTAATGTCTACCTCTTTCCACAAACAACTTTGGGTACCTACGAAAAAACAAAGACCAAAAGTATGTGTAACTGATGGAGCGAGGGAATACGGATCAGAATCAAGGTCAAACAAGGTCGGAATTGGGAATTCAATAGAATGAGAGCAGGCCTTCTCTGATACATTTCGGGAGCCGTGGAATCTACAAGGATTTTACCTATTCACACTCCTCCTATTCTCTGGGCTCCTAGATAAAACGGGTCTTAGCGCAGAACTCCACGTAAGGGGTGTGGAACTTAAGACACATAGTGGGCCTTCTTCTTTCCCTAAGGGCTGTATAATTAATAGGCAATGTCACCTCTTAGTGTCACCATCGTTCTGCAGCAGAGTGGATATTTAGTGCCCCAAGCTGGGAACAACGCCGCTCCCTGCACTGCCCTCACGTTGACCATTCACTACCGAGGGTGACGCTTCCTCTGTTCCCAGATACCCACCACGCTCAGGTCAGCGTTGCCCAGCCCTCCTGTTGTGTTGCAGTGACCACAGAAGGCGAAGGGACAAAGGGAACTCACCTAGATGACTCCAAGGCTGGCACCTCAGGTGCCACAGCTGCACCTGCAAAGCTAGAACCGGGACACCAGGAAGAGGGTGGGGACCGTCCCCTTCCACCTGCCGTCCCCTGACTCACTGGGCCCTGAGGGCTTCCCCCCCACCCCGCCGCCCCCTATCTCTGTCTTCACCGAGCGCACAGCAGAGCCTTCTCACCCCAGACTTGACTTAACAGAAGGGCTTTGGGATTCAAGGAGTGAGGCGCTGTCTGCAGGCCTGGCACTGGCCAGGTTTGAACCTGGGGCTGGGCCCTGCAGGGGATCCTGGGACTTGTGGACACAGAAGTGGTGGCCTGGGGCAAAGGCCTCCCTGCAGAGACTCTCCTCCTGGGTGGAAAATCTTGCCTTTCCACAAGCAGCCAGCAGCTAGGCTGATTTCCCATAAAGTCATCCCTTTGTGATGCTTCCAATGCCCTGTTCGTCGTGGAAGTCTGGGCAGCTGCGTCGGGGTGTTCTCTGCTTGGCTCACCTGCTTCTCCCACCACCTAGCCCCCGCTTCCGCAGCCCACACTGCAGGGTTCAGGTCGGTGCCACCCCAGGTGGGACAGGGGGTGGGACTGTGTGACTGGGAGGCCTCACTGACCAGGATGTCACCCAGACCAGTGTGTCTAGGTAGGAAGCACAGCCCCTGAAACTTTCATCTGCACGGTTGTACTTTTTCTTTTTTTCTTTTTGCTGTACGCGGGCCTCTCACTGTTGTGGCCTCTCCCGTTGCGGAGCACAGGCTCTGGACGCGCAGGCTCAGCGGCCATGGCTCACGGGCCCAGCCGCTCCACGGCATGTGGGATCTTCCCGGACCGGGGCACGAACCCGTGTCCCCTGCATCGACAGGCAGACTCTCAATCACTGCACAACCAGAGAAGCCCTGCACAGTTGTACTTTTATGCTTGTTTATTTTAAACATAAATATAAGTGTGGTTAAAAAGCAGAATTCAACTGAGTGAATTTGAAGGTCTTGGCTTTATCCAATGGCTCATGAATGTGGCAGCATCTCATAGAGCGACCTGAAGGGCACGCAGAGGAGCCCTAGAGCATGGAAGTTGCTATAGAAAGGAGGGTGGGTGAGGAAGTCAGCCAAAGAAAAGGGTTATTTTGGGCCTAGACATCTTTGGGAGGAAGGGGAGCAGGGAAGGCATGGGTTTTACCGTGCAGGCTGCCTCTTCTTCCTCTGGGGATGGGGAGGCCCCACGTGACAGGTGACCTCATCGTACTGAGCAGAAAATCCCATGCTGTTAGGATGACATTTCTGGGGAAGGTCAAGACTACACTTAGGTGAGGTGTTAAATCTAGGTTTTGTATCCTGTGACGCCACTGGGGGGCTGTGTGTTTTCTCTTTGTGTATAATTGAAGTGAAACTATTCATATAATTAGATTTAGCACAGGGCGTGGCTCTGGATGAAGCTCATTGATCTAACTACATTTTATAGTGGTTTAAAACGTTGACACTCCTTGCATTGAGAGGTGGGGTCCGTAAGCTGCCTATTCACTCTAGGTGGGCTTGTGACTCCTTCAACCGAAAACTGCAGAAGAAGTGGCCCTGTGACCTTCAAGCTGCAGAGAAAGCTTCCTTCCCCCAGCTCCCTCAGACACTTGCCTTGGGGGAAGCCATGTGGAGAGGCCCCAGGGGTGCCCACCGGACGGCCCCAGAGGAGCTCCCAGCCAAAGCCGGCATCAGCGGCCGCCAGGTGAGTGGGCCACCATGGATGTCCAGCCCACCTGGACATCCAGCCCTGGCTGTCATCTGATTGCAGTCACGAGACAGCCCCAAGCAAGAGAAAATGGTTGTTGTACAGCACCTAGTGTTCAAGGGATGTGTCACATGGCGGTGGGTCTGGGGCAGGTGCGTGTGGAGAGCACACAGACACAGAAGGGGTGATGCCCAGGGAGGCTGGGTGAATGTCCCACTGGCCACGTGGCCTCCAGCTCCCGCTGTGTTGAGCCTCAGGTGTCGTTCTGGGGTGGAGGGAGGGGCAGTAGAGCTCCTTCCTCGTGGGGTCGCGGGAATCCCGTTTGTTCATGTCTGTAAACACCTAGAACAGTGCACAACACATGAAGCCACTGAAGTTTGTCACATTAATGCATCTCATGTCTCCAGTCAGAATGTCAACAGACTTTAGTTTTAGGTGGTGTCTTACAAGAGTCTAATGTCATTTTTTCAAATGAGGTGATTAGCCTTTTTTTTTCCTGTGAATTTTCCAAGAACTGCTTCAAAAGATGAGGCTTTTCGTTCCCACAGCATAGGGGGTCACTTTCTGTATCTCAGTGCTAAATCTAGCTGGTTCATTTTTCTGTGCCAACTACTCCATTTTAATACACTGTTTTCATATCCACTGGGTAAGAGCCATCCTCTTTATTATTTTCTAAATTTTATTTCCAAATATGTTGTATTTATTTATTTCTAAATATGTTGTATTTGTTTTTTTTAATTTTCAAACAGGTTCTGATCCTCTCTCGTGACTCTGGGCAGTGGCCACAGCTCCCCGTCAGCCCCGTGGACACGAGGGTGAACAACCGACACACTTACAACCGTTCTGGACCCAGACAACCACTCTGTTTTTCACTTTCAGTACCGTATTCAATAAATTACATGAGAGAGTCAACACTTCATTATAAAATAGGGCTTGTGTTAGATGGTTTTGCCCAACCGCAGGCTAATGTAAGTATTCTGAGCACATTTAAGGTGGGCTAGGCTAAACTCCAATGTTTGGTAGGTTAGGCCTATTAGATGCAGTTTTGACTTACAATATTTCAACTTATGATGAGTTTATCAGGCTGTAAGTTGAGAAGATCTGTATCCCCTTTTTGTGGATCATTTCTTGACTTATTTGATTCTAGCTGGTTTGGGTCATGGAGACTCTGGCTCAGGCATACTCTCCAAACCATGGGCATTGTTTTGTTTCTAATAATAATTTTTGTCTCCCTAATTCACTGTATTCTCTTGGAAGTTTTAAATGCATGTGGGCAGCCATTGACCAGGCGATAGTTGGTCTCTTGCGGACTAAAAGACGAAAGAGAACAGGGGACATAACCGGCTCCAAGGAAACGAGCTTGACATCCTCTCCTGTGAACACCACACTGAGACCCAAGGAGGCAATGGTAACTGAGTCACACTAAGGCCAGTGGTTTTTTTTTTTTTGTGGTACGCTGGCCTTTCCCTGTTGTGGCCTCTCCCTCTGCGGAGCACAGGCTCCGGACGTGCAGGCTCAGCGGCCATGGCTCACGGGCCCAGCCAGTCCGTGGCATGTGGGATCTTCTCGGACCGGGGCACGAACCCATGTCCCCTGCATCGGCAGGCGGACTCTCAACCACTGCGCCACCAGGGAAGCCCAGGCCAGTGGTTTTGATCAAACCTCTGGAGTGGCCAAGAGGATGACCGGTGGCGTCGGGTGGGGGGGGGACTATGGAAATAAATATCTAGGCCCAAGACAGGGCTGCTCCTCCTGAAGATGCCACGTCAGCAAACTGAACTTCAGGGTTCTTGTAAATGCTTCACTTGACCAGAAATGCAGAATATCCAGTCAGCCAATCCGCAAATTCCAAGCCAACTCTGGCTCCACGTTTATTTCCTTGTTCCTTGATCTTTCTAAAACAAGATCAGATATGCAGCCCCCCCCATCATGCCCTGTGTCCACGTTGCTGCTTCCGACGCTCTATAAACTCGCTCTTGACCAAAATCCCTTGAGAAGAATGTGCCACTGTACTCCCCCAACCCATGGATTATTTTCCCTTGAATAGAGGGCATCAAACTTGTTCCTAAATTGTCTTAATTTTGTCATTTGACAATCTTGTCAAGAAATAGGAAAGACAACCCAAAGACTGGAAGAAAACATTTGGAAATCATCTATCTGATATGGAGCGTGTATCCAGAATTCATAAAGAACTCTTACAACTCAATAAGAAGAGAACTAACCCATTTTTAAATAAACAAATAAACCCCAATTTTAAAAATTAAAAAATAACACAATGAAATTTTTACAAAAATAACTCAATTTAAAGATCCCAAAGGATCTGAACAGACATGTCTCCAAAGAAGACATGCAAATGGCCAATAAGCACATGAAAAATGCTCATCGTTAGCCACTAGGGAAACGCAAATCAAAATCAAACTGAGAGACCACTTCATACCCACCACATGGTTATAAGAAGAAAGACAAACAATAACAAATTAGAATCCTCATATATTGCTGGTGGGGATTAAAATGGTGCAACTGTAAAAGGTTAAATGTAGAGTTACCACATCACCCAGCAATTCTACTTCTCTGTTGATACTGATATAAATGAAAATGTGACCATAAAAAACTTATACATGAATTCTTATAGCAGCATTATTCACAGTTTCAAAAAATAGAAATAAAACCCCCAGATGTCTGTCAATTGATGAACGAGTAAACAAAATGTAATATATCTACACAACAGAATATGTTGGGCAATAAAAAGAAGGATGTACTGATCCATGCTACCGCATGGATGAACCCTGAAAACGTTACGCTATTTGAAAAAACTCAGCAACAAAAAGACCACATATTGTATAATCCTGTTTATGTTAAATGGCCAAAGGAGGCAAATTTATGGAGACAGAATGTAGACTAGTGGTTGCCCAGGGTTGGGGGTGGCAGAGGGGTGGGAAGTGACTGTTACAGGTAGGGGGTGGCTTTGGGGGAATAATGAAAATGGTCTAAAATTAGATTTGCACAATTCTGTGAATATACTAAGAACCACTAAACTGTACACATTAAATGGTTGAATTGTGTGGTTTGTGAATTATACCTGAATAAAGTTGTTTTTAAAAAATTCATCCCAAAGCTACAATTGACCCAAACCAAATGTTTTCTGCCTGTTCTCTTTCCCATCCCAAATAATTTCCAGCCACATTTCCAAGCCTCAACAAAATTAAATCAGTACAGTCAAACAATTGTACTCTGATGACAAGTCAACATAGACATTTCCAGCCCGCCTGACCCCCATTATCTCATTCCCAGGAAAAATCAAATTCAAGATTAACTCCTCTTGCAAGATGAAGTCCTAAGAAATTAGAGTCCAAAGGATTTAAAACCCCAACTAGGATGCCCTTGTTCTTGTGTGAGTTAAAGACCCAAAGTCTTAAGTTAAAGTTCACCAAGGATCCTCCCCCAATTTTTATTTGGTTCAGGCTCAGCCAGAATCTCAGCCATTGAGGCTCCTGGTCTTGGTTCCTGGGCGAAGTCCAATTTCCTGCAGCCACTAGAGCCCATTTCTCACTCTGATTGGGTGTAGGGGTTTTAAAGCAGCACTTCCCAAAATGTAGTCCTTGGACCAGTAGCAGTAGCAATGCCAGCCGGGAATCTGTTAGGAATAAACATTCCTGGGCTCCAGCCCAGCCCTGCTGAATCAGTCTGGGGTGGAGCCCAATAATCCATGTTAAGAAACTGTGGCAGTGCTTCCCTGGTGGCGCAGTGGTTGAGAGTCCGCCTGCCGATGCAGGGGACACGGGTTCGTGCCCCAGTCCGGGAAGATCCCACATGCCGCCGAGCGGCTAGGCCCGTGAGCCATGGCCGCTGAGCCTGCGCGTCCGGAGCCTATGCTCCGCAATGGGAGAGGACACAGCAGTGAGAGGCCCGCGTACCGCAAAAAAAAGAAGAAACTGTGGCAGGCAGCCCCCTGGCTGGTCCCCCTGATCTCCATCTCCTGGGATTCATGCCCTTGTGTAATCCCTTTCCCCTGAGTATGGCTGGACTCAGTGACTAGTTTTTAATGAAAGGACCACAGCAGAAGTGATGAGGCATCACTGACCAATCTTTCCATAACATCTGTAGACTGTGGCTTCCGCCTCGGGCTTCCGCCTCGGGCACTCGATGGCTCACTGTGACCACAGGACACTCAGGCAGCCCCTGGAGAGACTCACAGACGAGGAACCAAGACATGCCAGCAGCCACATGGAGGGGCTTGGAATCAGCCCCTCACCAGCCAAAGCAGTCAAGCCTCCATCTGAGACGCATCTATGCTGACAGCCTGATGTAACCTCATGGTACCTTGGGCTGGAGGCACCAGTTTGGCTGCACCTGGATTCCTGGGGCACAGAAACGGTGAGACAATCAATGCTCACTGTTTGAAGTTGCTAATTTGTTGCACAGCAATGGGTAACTGACTCACCAGCCCTGAGGGCATTCTGAAGCAGGCTAAAGTTGAGAACCACTGCTTCACTGAAGGAATTGTCAGAGACCAACTGAATCAGATTTCTCACTCCTCCCCTTGCCCTTCAGTAAGGATCAGGAAAGTTGTTTTTTTTTTTTTTTTTTTTTGCGGTATGTGGGCCTCTCACTGTTGTGGCCTCTCCCTCTGCGGAGCACAGGCTCCGGACGCGCAGGCTCAGCGACCATGGCTCACGGGCCCAGCCGCTCCGCGGCATGTGGGATCTTCCCGGACCGGGGCACGAACCCGTGTCCCCTGCATCGGCAGGCGGATTCTCAATCACTGCGCCACCAGGGAAGCCCAGGAAAGTTTTTGATGGTCTTCTGCCCTTTCATTAAGGAGTCCTTTGGCTGCTTGTGGTTTTTTGTTTGGTTGGTTGCACTTTTTAGTGCCAGAATAAGTCAACACGGCTGTGAATTTAGTTTTTCCCAAGCAATCTTGCAATCTCATGAGGTGCAAGCTATGAGGAGGGATGTCGGGGAAAGAGGGAGGGGCACAGAGACAGGGTAGGTGGGAAGCCTGAGGGCAAGGCAATCACCTTAGGATTTGACTGCAAGGGATTTGAGCTCTCTCCCATGCTTATCTTAGACCATGTAGACTGAAAGTCTAAAGGCAAGTGCCACTGATCACTCCCCAAGTGAGCCCTGGCTATTGCTGGCACCGTCCCCCTGCCCCGTCCCCATACTCACATCACTCTGTGGGGTCTCACAGCTTCTTTGCATTCCCAGGGATGCAAAAAGCTGAGAACCATTCTTTTCTTTTTTCAAATTAATGTCAACACACGAGCAACCCCTTCACGCTCCCAGCCACTGTCCAGGCCCCAGGAGCAGGTCACTGTGTCCCAGTTTTCCCAGGGCCTCCCTGGGGCTGGTCTGGTCACAGGTTTACATCACTGCCCTGAACTGGCCAGTATCAGGCTCTCTGTCTGATCTCTGATGTGACAGGGGCAGCGGACACACGCAGGCATCGCCCCACCTCTGGTACCTGATGCTCACATTTCACTACTGCTAGAGGTCACCTTTTGACTTGAACCACTGTGCGTGGATGCTGGACAGGTAGATCCAAGTCTAATTCTTCAGCCTGCGTTCACGTGGGTGGTGGGAGGCTTAAGAAAGAGGTTCACTTAGTTGAGAACAGCTGACGGGCCTGAAAATGTAAAGAAGGTGGAAAATGGATGGGATCAGTTTTCTGTTCCCCCAAAGGGAATGCCACCTCTGCACTGACTTTCCTGTGTGATGTTTCCAGAGTAAGTGCCAGTGCTGGGCATCTGTGGTTGATCCCTGAACAACACGAATTAAAGAAGTGGAAATTTGGCCGAGTTGACGGAACTGCCGCAGGAGACCCCAAACCGACTCTGAATGGACTCGTTTCAAGGAAAAGCAGCTGGCGTCTCCGCCACGGTAGCCGTGAAGGCAAAAAAGACACACTTGTCAGATTGGCAGCGTCTAAAGAGACTGTTTTGAAAAGAGCAGCGGTAAACACTGCCCAGAGTTGTCAAAATGAAAAGTCTGCAGGTTTCCACACAGCGTGAGAAAGTGGCCCGGGCGGGACAGCCCCAAAGGCCCAGGCAGAGGGGTTCCGGCCACGAGGGAGAAAGGGAGGCACTTGGCTGGCGGACGATCGCACAGATCTTCTCCCTGATTTCATCCCAGGATAGAACAAGAGCCCAGGGCTGCTGACCTGGGCGTGGAGCAGGGACGGTGGTGTTCCGGGAGCCCCAGTTCAGCGGGGCTAAGAGGTCACACAGCACAGCTGCCCACACCCCTCATGGGAACTTGACCCCAAGCCACATGCAGGAAGAGGGGAGGGGCTGGGAAAGCTGAGAACCTGCTGTGGGGTCAGAACACAGGGACTGTATCGCCCGAGCTCCCCAACACGTGGAATTGGAAGCTGGGAGGGCGAGTTTGGCTGTCAAAGCCTTTCAAAGAGGCAACCATCCTACTCGATTCTCCAGGATGAGTTTCCTTGAGCTCTGATCCCAGCGTGAATCAGACCAAGGCCAAGTAGCAACGCCCGCCCCCCTAACCTGCGTCCACCCCATCCCGGGGGGACCTGACAGGCAGTGATGGAGCCTGCAAAGCCCTCCTTGATAATAGTATTTGATGCACATTTCCTGAGTTGTTTTGCAGATGTAACCCCCTGTCCCGCAACAAATGGAAGATGTTCACTGCTTGATGACCAAGAGCACATAGCCCTAGGCCTCCTGGAGCCTAAGGACTGAAAATGTTAACCCCTGTGACACCGCCCTGCTACCTCACCATCAGCCAATCAGAGAACTGTGCACAAGCTGATCACAGACCTGCAAGCCCCCTCCCTCACCTGGCTTTTAAAAGTGCTTTGCTGAAACCCTTCCGGCGAGCTCGAGGCTTTTTAGGGCGTGAGCCACCTGGACTCCTTGCCTGGCCCTGCAGTAAACCTTTCTTTGCTCCAAATTCTGACATTTCGGTTTGTTTGGCCTCACTGTGCGTAGGGCACACGAACGTGCGTTAACAACCCTATACCCCGTCGCACAGCCCAGAACCCCAGTGCTTACTGCTGGTGACGAGGGTGGTCAGGACCATGCCTGGCTCCCGAGGGACGCTTGTCCCATGACTAGGGAGAAGCATGGGCGGCACAGAATTGCTTGTCAGCGCCTGGCTCTGCCAGGGTCTCTGTGGTGCCATCCACACATTACCTTGTGCATCTCATAACCACCCTCCAGGCGGGTGCCGGGTGATTCGAAATCTGTGGTCATGGAAACAGGAGCTGACTTGAATCAGAAATGTGTCCCCGGGGCGGCGAGTAGGAAGAAGTGTAAATGAGGCCCCAGCTCAGAGGTGTCAGCCCCAGGGCCTCCATGGCCCTGCTTTGCCTCCTCCTGGTCCTGTGCATGGCCTCCACCTCCCCCTGCCCGCTGGACCAGTGGAGGAGGCCTCACATCCTTTGTATTTTTCTTTCTTTTTGTCATTTTCAGATGCTGTTGTAGCTCTTCCTTTTCAGTTTAAATTTGCTGGAAGTCTAAACGGCATTCCTTAAGTGAACAAAACTCAGTCACGTGATACCTGCGCTAAGCAGGGTGGGGTGGGGCTGGGCCCACACAGAGGGGCTGTCCTGGCCCTGCTCCAGCTGATCCTGATACAGTCCAGGGCTCTTGGCCTTCCCCAATCAATAGAAAGTGATCAGAGGCCAGACAAGGCATTCAGGCTGGCTTTGTTGGGGCCCCGGCTGCAGCAGGGGGGAGTGAAGACAAACAGGTCCCCTTGCTTGCCTGCTCCCTGAGGGGGGGGCGAGCTTGTTCCTTATATGGCGTGAGGGTACGAGTGTGTCCAGGGGTCGGGCTGGAGTTGTGGCCCGGGTGGTCTGCCCGCCCCTTAGGTGGTGGTGTGTGCTGGGGGCATGCCCAGTACCCTGCTTCTGCTCCAGGCTCTTCAAAAATGGCAGTTGGGTTTTTTGGTCTCTTTTGTCCAGAATTTGCCCTAACTTCATGCATGCAGTTATTTTTAGTCCCATGCCATTTCTTTGTATTTTGTTGCTGGAGGAGAGGTGTGTCCAGGTGCAAGCATCGCAGAACTGCAGCAAAGCGTCCCAGGTCCCAGCCGGTCTCAATTTCTCTGGCAGACGGTGGTCACGCAGCTCGGTCCTGGGGTTCTCTCTGCCCATTTCTTCCTCTGACCACGTGGACCCTAGGCACATCCTTGTTTCCCAGCTCCTGGGGAGCCTGGGGAATCTTGGGCTATTTGGGTGGGGTCCCGAGGGGAGTGTTAAACAGGAGGTGGTCTGGAAGCCAAGCATGCGATCCTGGGCAAGGAGGCGCAGACAGGAGGGTCCGGTCAGTCTGGGCAGTGAGTTCAGGGCACCAGACCCCCCGGAAGGAAGGCTTTGAGCTGTGAGTTTGGGGGCGTTGTCCGGAAGGCTCATTGTGTGTCCTGTGTAGAGATGACCGACTGCTCACCCCAGCTCCCCAGAGAAGGGCTGGTGGTTGGTCCTGGCCATGGCCCATACTCTCTGATCCTTGAAAGGGATGCTTCTGGCACACAGAGCTGGGCTTCACGGAATCAGGCCCATTTCAGTGAGTACTTCTGGAGAACTCCCTGTGAGACGCCCAGGGGGTGTTTGGTGCCAGCAACACGAACATGGACGTGACAGAAGCCCTGCCTCCCCTGGGAGACAGGCCAACCGGTGCCCATGATCCAGTCCAAGGAGACAGAGTTCTTCCGATGGGAGTCAGGACAGCTTTGGAAAAGAGGTGGCACTTGGCCTGGACCCTGAGGGATGAGTAGGAGTCTTGAGAGCAAAGGTAGCCCAATCCCAGGTACAGGCAGGGCCAGGCAGAGGGACCCCAGCAGGGACTGCACACCTTCTGGGTTTCCTGGGCCCCGGCTCTGTCTGTGCCCATGTCTTAGGGCCTCCCAACCTAAGGCCCACATTCACCTTTCTTCCCTGGGCTCTTGTCTGGATGTGTCCGTAGCTCTCAGTCTGGGAAGGGAGACCACCAGACCACCAAGGACTCGGGGGCTCTGTACACATTTGTAAGGGCCAGTCGTGTCCACGTGCTGTGTCCCGGGCTGGCTGTGGCCATGCCGTCCTCTCCTGGGCTGCACTGAGAGGAGAGATGCTGTGCACAGGGGTCCACACCGTCCCTCGTATGAGAGTGTGTGTGGACACCCGCTTTGAATGCACAGGTCTGCTTGGCCTCAGGACATGAACAAGACAGACCCGTGTTTTTCAGGCTCCTCTGGTGACAAAGTGTGAGTGGCCACTGTGGGCATTGCCGGCCTCTGTCAAGATACTTGCTATCCATCCAGGTGTGTGTCAGGACTCACTCACGTCTCCACAGCCTGTTCCCCCCAAAAATCCACTGAGACGTTCCTGCAGTTGCTGACC
The DNA here is from genome assembly GCF_008692025.1 of Phocoena sinus. Taxonomy (NCBI): domain Eukaryota; kingdom Metazoa; phylum Chordata; class Mammalia; order Artiodactyla; family Phocoenidae; genus Phocoena; species Phocoena sinus. The sequence goes on from NC_045777.1 coordinate 43,981,185, forward strand.
ACCTCATCTCACCCCTACACCTGGATATTCACTGTCCGGCAAAAAAAGCCACGTCACTTCCGTTTCCTTTGCAGTTTTAGTGAACTTACAGCCATCTAAGAAAACGGACAACCCGTTGTGGATTTTTTTGGTTACATCACTTTATGGAAAATATGACCGACAAGCAAAAGCTGCACACATCCAATGTCTACACTTAAGAGTTTGGAGGTTGGGATCCATGTGAGAAAGCTCCCACTGCCCAGGCTATACACGGATCACCTTCACGTTTTTATTTAATGTTTTGCTTTTCCGGTGTTGAGAGCACTTATTCAACATCTGACCTGTCAGCCCAGGTGCCAGTCCACGGCAGTGTCAGCTCCAGGCCCTATGTCATAGAGTACACGTCCAGAAATTGTCCATCTCGTAAGTAAGATTTATATCCTCTGACCAACATCCCCTCCAGTTGCCTCCTTCCAGCGCTGGGAGCCAGCATTCCACTTTCTGCTTCTGTGACTTTGAGTACTTTGGAGTCCTCATGAAAGTGGAATCAAGCAGTGTTTTGTCCTCTGTCTGGCTTCCGTCACTAAAATTTCCTCCTGGTCCATCCACATTGATGTAACATCCTTCTGCTTCGAGGTTGAATGGTAGTCCAGAGACACAACCTCTCTCGGGTTTTCCTGCACGTCTGGCTGCTTCTCACACCTGATCATATTGCCTTGCTTCTTTGTTGCAAACACCAAATGGCAAAACGACATCTTCTAGCTAGGACTGAGTCCTGTGCTTGGACACCAGGGAACGGCGACCATGGAAACTGTTTGAAAAAAAAAAAAAAAAAATCACAGGGAATTCTCAGGCAGTCCAGTGGTTAGAGCTCTGAGCTTTCACTGCTGAGGGCCAGGCCAAGATCTCAGGGAGGAGTGAGGGGAGGATGAGATGTGAGCTGGTCTCGGGCACCTGGGCACCCCGAGGAGGGGAGGCTTGGGCAGGGTTCAGAGCGCCTGCTCCCGGGAAGACAGCAGCTCTAAGCAAGTCGGGCGGGGGTGGGGTGGGGACAGAAAGTCAGGGTCAAAGCCCCTTCTCTCCCCCCATAGGCACCATCTACTCACTGATGCTGGGCTTCTAGAAACTCACCTTTTTCTCTGTCCCCAGGCGTGGTATCCTTACTCCTTCTCTGATCCAGTGTGGCCACCAGAAACCATTCTCAAGTCCCCAGCCCACACAAGTGAGTGACTTCCCATTGTGACTCTGCTGTGGCCACTCCCGGGGACCCTGAACTGTGCTACTCAACGTGTGGACCAGAGGCAGGGACAGTACCATCCCCTGCGAACCGACTAAGAGGCACATTCTCCAGGCCTGAACAGACCTGTTGGGTCAGGATCCTGGAGGAGGGCAAGGCCCAGAGTAGGGGGCATCCACAGACCTCCAGGGGATGCTCAGCCCCTCGGAAGTGCTCCAGTAGCTGCGGACAGAGGATAAAGGCCTGTTTCGGGGGCACAGAGGCAAAGTCTTGTCTGGAAAGAGTGTGCTGTGTCATCGTCCCAGAGCTGGTTTGTGCCCCAGCTGGAGGCTGTGACAGTCTCTTCCTCGGACGCAAACCCAACACACAGGAGTCGTGTGCCCGCTGAGCTGTGGCCCCGAGGCGCCGAGACACTGGCGTCTGCTGCGGGCTCAGCTCAGCCTCCTGAGCACCTTGGCTTCCTCCCCTCTCTCTGCTTCCCCCTCACTCACTCTGCCTCCTCCGGTGACAGCCCCAGACAAGGGGGCACCCGGGCCCAGGGTGTGTCAGAGGCCACCCTCCAGTCACACCTCTGGAGGGAGGGTGTGTCCATCAGCTAGCCAGGCCCCAGGCTGAGAACCCAGGGCGGAGTGATTGTGTCATGCGAGATGCAGGGATTTGGCGGGAAGCTCCTGCTTCTAGGACCTGCAAGTCTTCTCCCCCGGCACCCGCCCAGGGGCTTGGGCACCTGTGTTCCAGAACTTGAGGGGGCTGGGGGCCACGGGGGACAAGGACACACTTGCACTTGTCCAGACCTCGGCCCTCTGCTGCTTTCTTAGCGTGAATACACTTCCCCTCTGGGCAGGCCGCCTTCTGTCACCCACAAGCTGGCTCTGGGCCACTCATCCTCTTTGGCTCTGTCCCTCCTCTTCTCGCTGATCCACACCTACTGCTGTGTCCAGAGACCCCCTTCCAATTCAACCCTTTGCAATTGTGTCCTTGATTCAGAGTCCGAAACTGGGACACACAACTCAGCCTCCCCTCCCACTGAGGTGCCGAGGGGGGTGTGTGGCTGGGCTTCAGCTGCAGGGGTCCCTCCTCCACGGCTGGTCCTTCTCCACCCACCCTGCCTGGGTCTCACTTCTCTTTCCTCAACAGGAGGCAATTTTATCAGCTTTGGATGGAGGAGGCAGGGTCACAAGAGGGAAGGGACAGGGTGTGACGCCAGAGGGGAGGACCAGGGCTAGGAGTATGTCCCGGAGCAGACGAACTGGCCCAATGCCCAGGGAGGCTGGGTGGGAGCCGGCGCAGGGAAGGGCGAAGCCTGGGTGTCCGGGCGCCCACAGCCATGCTGTGTCAGCAGTGGACGTGCAGGTGGGCTCAGCCCTGGGCCCTGCTCCTCTTAGGTCCCCAGCTCGTGGTGACTCACGGCTGGCAACCCCAAGGGGAAGGGAATGGTGAAGACCAAGCAACCTTGGAACTTTACTTCCCTGCCACCGTGGAGTATGCCGTACATGTATTCAACCAGAGGAGCCAGGACAGCAATGCCTACAAGGTGGTGCGGATCCTGAGGTCGTGGAAGGAGCCGGTAGGTACCACATCCTCCCCGCTCCTGCACTGGCCCACACCTGCTGCTAATGAGGGTCAGGAGGGGGTTGTCATCAAGGGACCTCTATCACCATTTGAAACCCATAATATAGAGGGATAAACTCTATTTGGTTAGTTTCAGGTTTTATAAAAAAAATAACTTGGAATTTTTTAAACTGGCAGTCTACTCACATGTAAGGGGTGTTTTCAGTTTTCATCATTTCTTACCTTGTTTAATGAAGAATGACCAAATATGGAGTAAGAGGGGATGAAACTATTTAGTAAAAATAAAGAGCCAGACAGAAGATACTGGATTAGAGAGATTTAGAAAAGATTTCATGGAAATAACATTAAAATAGGTTAGTTGAGGAAAAACAGAGAGAGAGAGATACACAGAGACACCCACAGAGGGAGGGGGAGAGCGGCTCGGGAGTCACAGGCCCCCCTGGTCCTGAGGAGCCTCTGGGAGCTCACAACCTTTCCTCTGACTCCACGTGTTCTGGGCTCCCTCTGGGTCCCCACCTACGTGGACCGAGTGTGATTTACACTCTTCCCAGATGGCATTCTTAACCCTAAAATGTTCCCCTAGCAATGCAGTCTCTACAGAATGCAACCAGGGGTGTGGTTTTCATGTGGGCTGCAGACACGAACACCGAGAACACTCCGGAGGAGGAGCACTTCTGGTCCTGTGTGTGGTTGCGTGCGCGTGCGTGGTTGTGTGTGCGTGTGTGGCTGTGTGCGTGTACTTTGTCTGAATGCTTGTGTGTGGTGGGGCGCTGGGGCGTCACTCCCTCTGCACCACTGGGTTGAGTGATAGAAGGAAGGCAAAGGGCCCTCCACACTGCTGGGCTTCACTCCGTGGACACTGGAGCTGGTCCTGGCTGGTCCGGCTGCCCTGCACCCTCCAGCTGGGCCTCTGTCTATGGTCTTTGGCCTGGAGTCCAAGACTGACTCTGGGTGTTGGAAATAAAGGCCGGATGGAGCCAGAAGACACTGTAAGGCTGAAGGACCAGGGAGTGGAGAAGAGGACAGAAACCTTCAGAGTGCACTTTGTGAGAGGGGTGGTTTCATAGAGCCATCGTCCCAATCCTGTGAGTGTGCCTGTGTGCTTGTATTCTCGTGTGTGTGTGTGTGTGCGTGAATGTGTGTGTGGGGGGGTGCAGGGAATGGGTCCACTTCAAGCTCTGTACAAACGCAGGCAAATGGCATCGTGTTCTCCACGGAGCTGCAGCTCAGCAGAACCAGGTGTGGGAAATTTGACGAAGACATTGAGAACTGTCCGTTTCAAGCAAGTCCAGACGTGAACAATGTAAGACACGCGACAGCAGCCCTCAGGTTACAAGGCTGTGGACGCTGCCTCGGGGCAGGGGGTGTGGGGAGCGATGACAATGCCCTTCCAAGGGACACGGAGGGACATTCGCAGGATGGAGCCCAGCCAGACAGGCCGGCCCCGGTCACTCGTATGCCCCTGGCCCGTCTAGCCGCTGCACCCCAGGTCACACTGAGGTCAGGTTGCTCCGGACCACTTGGGTCCGGGTCACCTGGGGCAGAGACGGGAATGTGCCCTCCCTGGTGTTCACCCACCTCCCTTCCCTGCCTTCAGGAAAAGTGCGGAGAGGAGCGGCAACAACATCACCTTGGCTGAGTAGCCCCCTCTCGGGTCCCCCTGCCACTGACCCAGAGCCCGAGGGGTGGAAGCTGAGGAGCCCCACTGCCCTCCCTCCCAGGCCCTGCCCTGGTGATAAGGCGGGTGAACCCCGCCCCAGGACAAACCCGAGTCGAATCAGAGGCCCTGCTGGGACGCTGGGGTCATGGGTCACACTGGGACATCCTGGGGGGCGGGTCCCTGGAGACCACAGAGCTGGAGAGGGGAGAATGACCCAGGTGCCTCTGGGGTTAGGAGAGAGTCCCAGGTCGGGAACATCCAGGACTGAGGGCCAGAGCCTGCACCCCCAGCTGCCCACCCCAGGAAGGCAAGGTTGGGGGGATGCTGGCTTTAGAGCTGGGGCCACACGCTTCCCAAGGCTCCTCCCGCCACTCTCTGTCCCTGTGCTTTGTCCCGTAGACCATCACCTGCTTCTTTACAATTGACACTGAACCCTGGAGAACAAACTTTCAACTCCTGAACAACACCTGCTCGGAGGGCTCAGCTGAATGAGACCACACCCTGCCGTGGCCCTTCAGTGGCTGAGCAGCTCTGGTTCTGTCCTCTGTATGAACAGGTGTCTGGGTGTCACATCCGGGCAATGTGGACATTCCTCCCTGTCATTTCCTCCTGTAGAATTGGTCATTAAACGTCAGCACTGCAAGCAGCTTTGTGCCACCTGGTTCCAGAGGTTGGGTGCTGGGCAGCTGAGGCTGTCCTGCCAGCAGGGCAGCCGGCTGAGCCCAGGGGCTGGGTCTCTCCTCCGTGGACACCTGAGCCAGCCGCAGGTGCCGCAAGGTAGGAGCACAGGTGCGTCTGAGCAGTGTCTCCAGGCTCAGCATCCCTGCCCCAGGGTGGCCATTCAGAGGTGGCTGTGCTGAAGCCCATGGCTGCCCTGGGACTGTTGGTAGCAGCCACGTGGACCTTCTCCCTCCTTGCCTCCTCTCCTTGTGCTGCCTGCGATCACCTCCTGAATCAAAACCTGCTCTCAAGTGTGTGTCGCAGGGTCTCCTGGAGAGGGGACCCTTTGTGTGGTGTGAGGACTTCTTCAGGATGCGTCCTCCACACACACCTGGCTGACTTCCCAGGCCCGTGACTCCGGCAGAGCCAAGGGGAGCCCAGACACGGGCATCCTCGCTGTTGGTGGGCGTTGCTCAGCATAGGCACGGCTGTGCTCTTGTCCCCCTGCCACCTGGGCCTGGACCAGGCAAGTTGCTCTCCAAGACCCTCCCCCACCCCTCCTCCTTCTCCCTCTGAGGCCTTTCCTGACTCCTGGCTGTTTCCACCAAAGGAAGCTTAAAGGATCCTTTACGCACTGTGCTTCCCATCATGTTTCCAAGGAACCGAAGCCACAACTCTCCTTAAGCAACTCCTGGGAAAGGGTCTCCTCTGAGGTCACCCCAATGTGGGGAAGCTGCCTGGCCCTTCATGAGCTCACCCCTTTCCTGGGGCTGTGGAGGGACCCTGGGAGGGGCGTCAAACCCGGCTTCTGCCAGGGATGGTGCGCTGCCTGTCAGCCCACACGCGTGGGGCTTTGCCAGTGCATCTGCCCCTGGAGGGGAGCTGCAGGGCCTGGGTTTGTTCCGACCCCACTATCCCTCACTAGTCCAGAAGGTAGGACACCTGCACTGCTTAGCTTGGTGAGCACAGGTGTGGACTGAGGGATGTGTCCTGGTGGGAGGAGCCTCCTCCCTGACCCTGCGCACCTCTGCCTGGAATGGTGTGTGCTGGACCCCTTCCTCCCACTGGAATCTGTGCACTGAAGAATCAGGGAAGTGGGTTTCTGGCCCTGTTGTCCATCCCTGGGCAACACCTCGCCGAAGGCAGAGGCAGGATTGCTGGGCTCCAAGCGCAGCCCACAGCTAAGGCAGGCACCCCCTCTCCTGAAACGAGAAACTAGTGGGGACTCTGCCCTCCCAGCTGCTGACCTGTCGGCCATAGGCTCTGGGTCACCAAGGCTTGCAGCTGGGCATCGAGAGGGCCATGAAAGGAAATGCAGCATCAGTGACCAAATGCCTTGCCTCCAGACCCTGTGTTCTGCTCTGTGCCCACTTTCCCATCTGCCAGGGGCACATTCGGACACTTTCCTCAGCTTTCCCACGTGTCAGGATCCAGGCACAGCCCTGGAGCTCAATAAATAAGGACTCAACACAAAGGAATAAGCAAGTGGAGACTTTGGGAGGACTTTGCAGCTGCCCGGGTCTCTCCGGTGGACAGGAAGGGGCGGGGCTGTCTGGTGATGGACGCAGGGTCACACCCAGCAGCTGGCCGTCCCTTCCCTGTGTACTCCTCAGCCCACTCTCCCTGTCTGCACCTCCCCCAGCCCTGGTCCCCAGACTCCCAGGGAGCTAGAACAGCCGTGGGATTTGGATCCTAGTTTCTTCGTGGCGGTAATCAGTCCGGGAATGCAACATGCCCTGCTGGAAGGTGCATTTGTGACTCTTTCTCTTTTTTTTCCCCCCCCAAATTCTTGACGATCTATGCTGGGGGGAGAGGGGTGAATGAAAAGGGCGAGGGAGATTAAGAGGTACAAAAGTCTAGTTATAAATGAGATACAGGATGAAAGGTCCAGCATGGGGGCAGTCAATAATATTGTAATAACTTTGTATCAATAGGGTGACAGATAGCAACTAGACTTATCTTGGGGATCACTTTGTACAATAGAGGAATATTGTTGTGTAGTTGGAACTAAGAGTGTTGTAGGTCAATTACACTGTAATTTATAAAAAAGAACTGAGGTATTTCTCTCCCAAGTCCTGCATTGGCGGAGGGCTCCTCTCAGGAGCATCAGGCACCCTGCTGTCCAACCCGCCCCTCACAGATGCTCACCGCAGGCAAGTCCTGCCAGAGGAGGAGTCCCAGGGAGGCTTCACCTGTCAGCCAGGTGGGATTCGACCTGCTCCTGTGTGGTTGTTGACACTTACCTGGCTGGCTGGCCCTCACCTGCACACCAGTGCTGTAGTTTCCACACCTACGTTTTGGAACGTGCTTCCTTCTTGTCATGTTGACCCGCTTCACCATCTCAGCCCAGCCCTACACATACACACACACACAGACACACATACACACACGGACATACACACAGCGAGAGCCGGCCTCTTCCATGGCCTCTGCTGAACCATATCTCTTGGTCATCACACCTTTAAGCCTCCCCTCCCGCACTGAACCAGAGCTGATCTAGGTGACCAACAACAAAAAGAGTTGACGGTGCGTCACACCTGAGGCTGGGTCACCGAGGGCGCTGTGGCTTCCATCCCCGTCTCTCGGACACTCTGTCCAGAGGAACCGATCTCCCTTACCCAGCGCAGAGAGGCCAAGTGGAGAGGCCCACACTGAGGATAGCAGAGACCACCTGCCGACAGCCAACGCCAGCCAGCAGCCGGGAGGGCAAGCCGCCTGGAGAGTGGGTTCTCCGGGGCCAAACTCACCTTCAGATGAGGGCAGTGCCGTCAGAGCCTGAGTGTGACCTCAGGATAGCTGACATCAGCCAAGCCACCCCAGACCCCTGGTGCACAGACACCACGGAGACGTAAATACGTTGCTGAAGCACCAAGGGCAGGGTGATCAGTCACGCATCATTAGATTATACCTCTTACCCTGTGCGAGCACACACACGCATGAACACACACACACACACATGCACAAATGCAGCCTGCTCTCCATGTACCATCACTCTTGCATTTTTCTGCCTCAATTCAAAACCAAAAGTAAAACACAAATCTCCAAATGATACAGCTAGCTCCCAGGTTGGATCGGGGGGGTTAAAACTGTTTCTAAAGCCATTTTGCTGTTTTCCAGAACCCTGGGCAGGGAGATTTCTGTGGAAATCCATGGATGGACATTCTCAACGCATCTTTAGAGCCTTGCAGAAACTACCCACCAGCCTGAAGCAGTGGAGGGGTGGGTCTTCCTATTAGTTCCACACAAAGAGCTGTCAGCGAAAAGTAACTTGTGCCCAGAGTTTGGTGAAACACGGAAACAGGTTCGTGTTCTCTTCCATTCATTGGGAGCAGACTGCCCCTGCTGGTACATGCGTTGACCAAGCAGAAGACACTACACAGCCCGGCACAATATCAGCCTCCACGCCCGAAGAATGCACAAAAAAGCAACAAGGCTACAAAATGAAGTCAATAGGTCAGATGTGTTATTTAAATGTTCTGCGAGTGTCTTTGCTTCTTTAAATGCTCATGAGAGTGGCAGAATGTGCTAGAAGACCATTAGACAGGCTCACATTCTTTCTTCAGCATACTGAGTTCAAAGTTCCAGGGTTTGGATGCCACAATAAAGGTGCAATGAAACATCTAAAAGAGACAAAAACAATAACCAGCTGGTAAGAACAATTGCAAAAAACAAAAGTCAAAAACCCCCAGAAGTTCCTCTTTCCAGGTGCCAGGATTTAGCTTCAAGAGGGACAAAAGGCCATCTGAGCCAGCCACGCCTCTACAGATCCCCAAGCTGTTGGCCCAATGGCAGAGCAGCCAGCCTCATGACTGGGATGGACCCCCATCGGTTCACCTCCCTGAGAGCTGAAGCCATCACGGTTGTGGCTCCATTTGCTCCAGGTTAGCAAGAGTTGGAGCCCAGGACCAATTATCCTCAAGAAATCCTAGTGTCCAGCTCTGGCCCTTCTCCAGACACGCCAACTTCCTGTGGCCCATGGAGACCCCACGCGACGTGGAGGGCCCAGTGGGTCCTTCCCAGGGTATACGGCACCACAAGAATAGCCAGGGTCCTGCATGTCTTGGAAAGCGGTGTCAGAGTCTGGCCAGATTCCACCAGGGAAAGCTTGCAGCTGGGGAGCTGGGAGGAGACACAGGGCCTGCAGAGGGAGCGGGGCTCCAGGCTCCTGGTGTGGATGAGATCACTGTGTCCCTCCTCTCACCTAAAATCTTTATTCAGTTAGAAGAAAAATATAAAGTACAAATAGCTCTTTATGGCAACACCCAGTAGAAGTGAAGTTGCATAAGATACACAGACTGAGGGGTCAGGTTGAGGGGGAAATAGGACCAAGTGACCAGTAACCCAGACAGACCACGGAGGAACTGAGGCCAGGTCAGCGGGGTGTCCAGGCTGGAGGGGCATCAGGATGGGTGGAGCTGGTTCCTGGCAATGGCAGGGAGGGCAGGGAGGGCAGGTAGTGCGCTTACCAGAGGGTTAACTAATTGCTTAACTTGTGATCGCCAGGGTAGACAGGAAAAAATCGCAAAATAAAGGGATTGAAAACCCAATTATTAAAATCAACCATAGAGAATACTTTAGTACTGTATTAACATATTAAAAATCTTTAAGAGGTGAAAAAATATTGGACAAGGAATTCAACTTCTTGGAACTCTGCCCACAAGGCAACAGCAATCAGATATACACACAAACAGAAATAAAGAAGAATATTCATTATGGCACTGTTCATAATAGCTAAAAATTAGAAAAACTTAAATAATCAATTCTCAGGGGGTGACTAAATAATATGTGGAAACACCATTAAACGAAGTCAAATAGTTTCATTACATAACGCCCTCAAATAATTTTACGGTTTTGGAAATCCTTAGATTTTATTATTAAATAAAAATCTAAATTGTGGAACAGTGTACAGTGTGATCCCCACTACACAAAAATACAAATGTAAAATATAGAAGAAACTAGGATGTATAAAACTAAGTTGACAGCAGTAAACTTTCCATAAAGGAATTTTTAGCTGATTGTTTTTTTTCTTCTGTAGTTGATTTTAAGCTACTTAATACTTCGGAAAATTTCTAAATTTTCTACCTTAAGTGAATAGGGCCTTTTACTATTTAAAACAGTATCAGGTTTTAAAATTTATTTTCCACGGAGCTCAGGTAGTTACCCTTTCTTCCTTTCTAAGTCTCAATAAATAAAGAAAACAGATAAGCTCGAATCTATAGGAGGTCAGAAATGGGGAATCTCTAGGAGTTCCATGATCCATGCAAAGGCACAGACTGGGAGGAATCCTTGGAAGGTAACAGGTGATTTTGAGCAGACCATCCAAGGCTGTTGAACTCTATCTTAGCACCTACCTTCTGCATTTGGGGATCCCATTGTACTAAGCAGTTTTCATTCTCCCCCGAAGCTTTCCTGCACATTGTCCGGGCAATTTTGACTTCAAGAAGGTAATCCAAACTATCTGTGACCTGTCCATGAGTAAGTTAAAGTTAGAGATCATAAAAGAATATGTGGTATCAATTGTCATTTCTGATAAACAAACATGTCACTGACTGCTTAGGGCAAAAGGTGTCTTCTCACCTCCTTCCCTCCTACAGTTTTTTTTTTTTTTGGCCAGAGTTTTGGGGTAACGTGGAGGTGGTTCTTACCTCTCTCTCTCTCTCTCTCTCTCTCTCTCTGTTTCTCAGTCACTCTCATTATGGTATTTAATTTTAAAGTAATGTCACAGTAAACTGTCACCAAAATAAAGCAAGAAGACTATTCCCTAAAGGCCATTTTTCCTGGGAAAACTAATGGTTTGCTCATTGGAGCTCTGGAAATAAACAGCATTTTTATCGAAATCCACTGAGAATGTATCGATTCCCTTTAAAGTTTTGGTAGTTTTAGTCATCCTTGCCTTATTCCACGTCATATACCCTCCCAAATCCCTGAATTTCTGGGCATCTCCCCTCCCCTCCCCTCCCCATGCAGAACCTCCCCTCCCCATCCAGCATCACTCAGAGGCAGTAGCATGGGTGGATTAAGAGCAGACAACCTGGGTTTAAATCTTGGCTCTTCTACTTAGTAGCTGTGTGACCCTGGGCAAGTTACTAAACCCCTCTGTGCCTGTTTCCTCCTATGTGAACTTGAAAACCTGAGTGCGCATACAGAAAGCCACTGGATCTAGCACAAAGTAAACATGGCTCCAGGCTGCCATTGGCGGTCTTTCCTACCAGTCTTCGCCGTGTGTGAAATCGGCAGCAGAACCCCAGCCAGCTATGAACTGGAGCAGGCGGCCACATGCTTTTTCTTCAAGGGCCAGAGAGGAAATATTCCAGGCTTTGCAGCACAAATACAGCCCAGAGGACCCTCAAAAAGTGTGTGTGGCTGTGTCTTAACAAAACTGTGTTTATGGACACTGAAGTTTCAATGTAAAGTAATTTTCATATGTCACAAAATAGTCTCCTTCTTTTGTTTCTTATAATCATTTGTAGCTCACGGGATGTACAAATATGAGAAGTGGGCCAGATTTGACTTCAGGCTGTTAGTGGCCACTGCTGATAAAGATCTTTGCACTTTTAACTTAAATCATCCAATGGAATAGAGCAGTTTTCTTTCTATGGCACATGGGCCTATGTTATTTTTATCCGAATTTTCACCCAGCATTTTTCTGTTCGCTTTCATTAGGAGTTATTTTTGTTTGGGGGGTGGTGCATTCTTCCTTACCCCCTTTCTTCAATATGTTTTCCAGCAGTTTGTAGCTGGAATGCCAAGGATTTTTAAACACTTCTGTTCTAGCCTCTTTTGGAACCTGTTTCTACCTGATTCTTTTGCATCCTTACCCGCATTTGAGCTGACAGTCAACTAAGAAATAAAATGTACATTCCTGACCACTCCCTCCCATCAGGAAACTTGCACAAGCCTCTTAGATAGCCTCATCCACCAGAGGGAAGACAGCAGAAGGAAGAACTACAGTCTTGCAGCCTGTGGAACAAAAACCACATTCACAGAAGGATAGACAAGATGAAAAGGCAGAGAGCTATGAATTGAAGAATTGAAGAACAAACAAATGGAGATGAACAATACAATAACTGAAATGAAAAATACACTAGAAGCAATCAATAGCAGAATAACAGAGGCAGAAGAATGAATAAGTGACCTGGAAGACAGAATGGTGGAATTCACTGCTGCAGAACAGAATAAAGAAAAAAGAATGAAAAGAAATGAAGACAGCCTAAGAGACCTCTGGGACAACATTAAACACAACAACATTCACATTATAGGTGTCCCAGAAGGAGAAGAGAGAGAGAAAGGACCCGAGAAAATATTTGAAGAGATTATAGTTGAAAACTTCCCTAACATGGGAAAGGAAATAGCTACCCAAGTCCAGGAAGTGCAGAGAGTCCTGTACAGGATAAACCCAAGGAGAAACACACTGAGATACATAGTAATCAAACTGGCAAAAATTAAAGACAAAGAAAAATTATTGAAAGCAGCAAGGGAAAAATGACAAATAACATACAAGGGAATTCCCATAAGCTTAACAGCTGATTTCTCAGCAGAAATTCTACAAGCCAGAAGAGGGTGGCATGATATACTTAAAGTGATGAAAGGGAAGACCCTACAACCAAGATTACTCTACCTGGCAAGGATCTCATTCAGATTCGATGGAGAAATCAAAAGCTTTACAGACAAGCAAAAGATAAGAGAATTCAGCACCACCAAACCAGCTCTACAAGAAATGCTAAAGGAACTTCTCTAAGTGGGAAACACAAGAGAAGAAAATGACCTACAAAAACAAACCCAAAACAATTAAGAAAATGGTAATAGGAACATACATATCGATAATTACCTTAAATGTGAATGGATTAAATGCTCCAACCAAAAGACACAGGCTTCCTGAATGGATACAAAAACAATACCCATATATTTGCTGTCTACAAGAGACCCACTTCAGACCTAGGGACACATACAGACTGAAAGTGAGGGGATGGAAAAAGATATTCCTTGCAAATGGAAATCAAAAGAAAGCTGGAGTAGCAATACTCATATCAGGTAAAATAGACTTTAAAATAAAGAATGTTAAAGGAGACAAGGAAAAATACTACCTAATGATCAAGGGATCAATCCAAGAAGAAGATAAAACAATTATACATATATATGCACCCAACATAGGAGCACCTCAATACATAAGGCAACTGCTAACAGCTATAAAAAGGGAAATCGACAGTAACACAGTAACAGTGGGGGACTTTAGCACCTCACTTGCACCAATGGACAGATCATCCAAACAGAAAATTACTAAGGAAACACAGCTTTAAATGACACAGTAGACCAAGTAGATTTGATTGATATTTATAGGACATTGCCTCCAAAAACAGCAGATTACACTTTCTTCTCAAGTGTGCATGGAACATTCTCCAGGATATATCACATCTTGGGTCACAAATCAAGCCTCAGTAAATTTAAGAAAACTGAAATAATATCAAGCATCTTTTCTGACCAAAATGCTATGAGATTAGAAATCAAAGGAAAAAACAAAACACATGGAGGCTAAACAAGACGTTACTAAATAACCAAGAGATCACTGAAGAAATCAAAGAGGAAATCAAAAAATACCTAGAGACATATGACAATGAAAACACGATGATCCAAAACCTATGGGATGCAGCAAAAGCAGTTCTAAGAGGGAAGTTTATAGCTATACAAGCCTACCTCAAGAAACAAGAAAAATCTCAAATAAACAATCTAACCTTACACCTAAAGAAACTAGAGAAAGAAGAACAAACAAAACCCAAAGTTAGCAGAAGGAAAGAAATCATAAAGATCAGAGCAGAAATAAATGAAATAGAAACAAAGAAAATAATAACAAATATCAATAGAACTAAAAGCTGGTTCTTTGAGAAGAGAGACAAAATTGATAAACCATTAGCCAGACTCATCAAGACAAAGAGGCAGAAGACTCAAATCAATAAAATTAGAAATGAAAAAGGAGAAGTTACAACAGACACTGCAGAAATACAAAGGATCCTAAGAGACTACTACAAGCAACTCTATGCCAATAAAATGGACAACCTGGAAGAAATGGACAAATTCCTAGAAAGGTATAACCTTCCAAGACTGAACCAGCAAGAAATAGAAAATATGAACAGACAAATCACAAGTAATGAAATTGAAACTGTGATTAAAAATCTTCCAACAAACAAAAGCCCAGGACCAGGTGGCTTCACAAGTGAATTCTATCAAACATTTAGAGAAGAGATAACACCCATCCTTCTCAAACTCTTCTAAAAAATTGCACAAGAAGGAACACTTCCAAACTCATTCTATGAGGCCACCATCACCCTGATACCAAAACCAGACAAAGATACTACAAAAAAAAAAGAAAATTACAGACCAATATCACTGATGAATATAGATGCAAAAATCCTCAACAAAATACTAGCAAACAGAATCCAGCAACACATTAAAAGGATCAAACACCATGATCAAGTGGGATTTATCCCAGGGATGTGAGGATTCTTCAATATACACAAATCAATCAATGCAATACACCATATTAACAAATTGAAGAATAAAAACCATTTGATCATCTCAATAGATGCAGAAAAAGCTTTTGACAAAATTCAACATCGATTTATGATAAAAATTCTCCAGAAAGTAGGCATAGAGGGAACCTACCTCAACATAATAAAGGCCATATATGACAAACCCACAGCAAACATCATTCTCAATGGTGAAACACTGAAAGCATTTCATCTAAGATCAGGAACAAGAGAAGGATGTCCACTCTCACCACTATTATTCAACATAGGCTTGGAAGTCCTAGCCATGGCAATCAGAGAAGAAAAAGAAATAAAAGGAATACAAGTTGGAAAAGAAGAAGTAAAACTGTCACTGTTTGCAGATGACACGATACTATACATAGAGAATCCTAAAGATGCCACCAGAAAACTGCTAGAGCTAATCAATGAATTTGGTAAAGTTGCAGGATACAAAATTAATGCACAGAAATCTCTTGCATTCCTATACACTAATGATGAAAAATCTGAAAGAGAAATTAAGGAAACACTCCCATTTATCACTGCAGCAAAAAGAATAAAATACCTAGGAATAAACCTACATAGGCAGACAAAAGGCCTGTATGCAGAAAACTATAAGACACTGATGAAAGAAATTAAAGATGATACCAACAGATGGAGAGATATACCATGTTCTTGGATTGGAAGAATCAATATTGTGAAAATGACTCGACTACCCAAAGCAATCTACAGATTCAATGCAATCCCTATCAAATTACCAATGGCATTTTTTTACAGAACTGAACTGAAAAAGTCTTAAAATTTGTATGGAGACATAAAAGATCCCGAATAACCAAAGCAGTCTTGAGGGAATAAAACGGAGCTGGAGGAATCAGACTCCCTGACTTCAGACTATACTACAAAGCTACAGTAATCAAGACAATATGGTACTGGCACTAAAACAGAAATATAGATCAATGGAACAAGACAGAAAGCACAGAGATAAACCCACGCACCTATGGTCAACTAATATATGACAAAGGAGGCAAGGGTACACAATGGAGAAAGGACAGTCTCTTCAATAAGTGGTGCTGGGAAAACTGGACAGCTACATGTAAGAAATGAAATTAGAACACTCCTTAACACCATACACAAAAATAAACTCAAAATGAATTAGAGATCTAAATGTAAGACTGGACACTATAAAACTCTTAGAGGAAGACATAGGAAGAACACTCTTTGACATAAATCACGGCAAGATCTTTTTTGATCCACCACCTAGAGTAACGGAAATAAAAACAAAAATAAACAAATGGGACCTAATGAAACTTAAAAGCTTTTGCACAGCAAAGGAAACCATAAGCAAGATGAAAAGACAGTCCTCAGAATGGGAAAAAATATTTGCAAACGAATCAATAGACAAAGGATATCTCCAAAATATATAAACAGCTCATGCAGCTCAATATTAACAAAACAACCCAATCCAAAAATGGGCAGAAAGCCTAAATAGACATTTCTCCAAGGAAGACATACGGATGGTCAAGATGCACATGAAAAGCTGCTCAACATCACTAATTATGAGAGAAATGCAAATCAAAACTACAGTGAGGTATCACCTAACACCAGTTAGAATGGGCATCATCAGAAAATCTACAAATAACAAACGCTGGAGAGGGTGTGGAGAAAAGGGAACCCTCTTGCACCATTGGTGGGAATGTAAATTGATACAGTCACTATGGAGAACAGTATGGAGGTTCCTTAAAAAACTAAAAATAGAATTACCCTATGACCCAGCAATCCCACTTCTGGGCATATACCCAGAGAAAACCATAATTCAAAAAGACACATGTTGGGCTTCCCTGGTGGCACAGTGGTTGAGAGTCCGCCTGCCGATGCAGGGGACACAGGTTTGTGCCCCGGTCCGGGAAGATCCCACATGCCACAGAGCGGCTGGGCCCTTGAACCATGGCCGCTGAGCCTGCGCATCCGGAGCCTGTGCTCTGCAATGGGAGAGGCCAGAACAGTGAGAGGCCCCCCTACTGCAAAAACAAGAAAACAAAAAAACAGACACATGCACCCCAATGTTCATTGCAGCAGTATTTACAATAGCCAGGTCATGGAAGCAACCTAAATGCCCATTGACAGATGAATGGATAAAGAAGATGTGGTACATATACACAATGGAATATTACTCAGCCATAAAAAGGAACGAAATTGGGTAGAGACGTGGATGGATCTAGAGACTGTCATACAGAGTGAAGTAAGTCAGAAAGAGAAAAACAAATATTGTATACTAACACATATATGTGGAACCTAGAAAAATGGTACAGATGAACCGGTTTGCAGGGAAGAAATTGAGACACAGATGTAGAGAACAAACGTATGGACACCAAGGGGGGAAAGCGGCGGGGGGTGGGAGTGGTGGTGGTGTGATGAATTGGGAGATTGGGATTGACATGTATACACTGATGTGGATAAAATGGATGACTAATAAGGACCTGTTGTATAAAATAATAAATTAAATAAAATTCAAAAATTAAAAAAAAATAGAATAGAAAAGAGTCCTACATCTGCAGAACTACCTCATGCTTGGCAGGGGTGACACTGTGGTATAGTGTAGAAATAATGCCCTTTTTAATAAGTGGTGCTATTTGGTTAAAATAAAAACAAAAAAAGAAAACCACACACACACAAAATGTACATTCGTGAAAAGAAGTAGCAAACACTATGAAATGATTCGTTAGTCTTGAGCTATGTGGGTCTTTGGTTTATTTTATTATTAAATACCTGCCTTTAAAGCAGAACCATCTATACCTATTTCTGTAAATGGAGAACACAGATGAAAACATCCAAGAAAGTGGACTAACCCTGGGAAAGACGGGAACTTCACTAAGAACAGGTACCAAATCTGAGCCCTCTGGGGCATTGACATCCATGAGGTCTTACTTCAGCCACCCATTGGGGACGCACATCCTGGACCAGGTGTCGTTGCCTGAAAACACAAACCACACAACTGGGGCCACACGGAGAACCACAGGAGCCCGGGGCCCTCAGCCTGTGCAGGTGGCCAGGAACCAGGGGTCCCGGCCTCTTAGGGGATCCAGATGCTGAGTGAAACTTCTGCCCACATAAGAAAACAGGAAACGGAAGCAGGTTGACGGCGGCTGGAGGGTGGGCAGTGCAGGTTAGAGGGCAGATGGGGCGAGTGGAGGAGGAAGAGGGGCAGAGGTGTAGGTCAGGCCGGCATCACATGTAACCCAGGCCCAGTGGGGCCCCCTCACCCTCTGCCGACCCCTCTCATCGCTCACCCCTCCACCTCCCATCTTGGGCTCCTGCATAAACCTCAGGACAACCCTCTTTCTCAGGAAACACAGCGCTGGTTCAATGCACTCATCTTAGACATGGTCCGTGTTCAAATCCCTCCAACTGCCCTAAGAACATCCTTTACAGTATAATTTTAAATCCAAGAGACAATACAGGATCACATCTGGCACTTAACGTCATGTTTCTTAAGCTTCCTTTAATGAGAACCGTTTCCTTCTTCTTCCCCGTCTTTCACAGCACTGATTTTTTTCAGCATGCAGGCCTCTCACTGTTGTGGCCTCTCCCGTTGCGGAGCACAGGCTCCGGACACGCAGGCTCAGCGGCCATGGCTCACGGGCACAGCCGCTCCGCGGCATGTGGGACCTTCCCGGACCAGGGCACGAACCCGTGTCCCCTGCATCGGCAGGCGGACTCTCAACCACTGTGCCACCACCAGGGAAGCCCAGCACTGATATTTTTAAGCGGTCTTAGAGAATGCCGCATAATACGGACTCGTCTAATTGTCCCTCGAGATCACCCTCAGGCTTTTGGAGCAGGAACACCGTATATAGGCAACGCTGTGTCCTTGCAGTGATGTCACATCAGAGGTACACGGTGTCAATTTGTCCCATGTGTCCTGGCTGTAATTAATTAACAAGCAACCCCTACAGCGGTCCACCCCCCTCCCTCCTCCTCCCCTCCCCCTCTCCTGCCACACCGGGTGGAGGATTCATTGCTGATCTTCGGCCTGAGTTATCACCATGGTGGTTGCAAAAGGTGATTTTCTAGTTTCACATTCTTTCACATCTCTAAGTAGGCATTTTTCTGGAAAAAAAGAGCCTTCCCTTCTGCCCTGGTTCCTTTTTACAGTGAAAGCTGGATGTGGAGTTTGTTCACTTGTTAAATGTGTTATAATCCATCCCTGTAGCCACTTAGGTTGATGATATCAGCTCAAACTGTTCCAAACTCGACCCCTTCAGAAGCCCTTCTGGGCTCTTACCTGTGTTTTCTGATGTGACTATAACTAAGTTTAAGTTATTTGAATGGATATATTATGTTTTACCCCAGAATGTTAAAGGAGGAAGTTTAATTAACTTTCTTCCAAAAATCCCTAAAATAAAGTTCATAAATTTTGGCTCAGGTGTCTCTCAGCTGCTCTCCACGGATGACAGCCCTGCCACAAAGGTGAGTGTGGGGGCAGAGAACGGGGAGTGAAAGCCACCAACCTGCTCCTGGGACTTCAGAATCTGCAACACCTTGAAGGTGTACTCGTCCTTGCTGGCCTTGTTGTACTCCTTCATGGCGAACCACAGTGCATGCTGCACGTATACGTAGGATTCGGGGACGTCTTGGAATTTCCTCACCACCTTCGATGAACCCCAGGCCTGGAAACCTCTGGACGCGAGGGCCACCATGGCCATCAGGAGCAGCAGGCCGGGGCGGAGCCTGGCCATGGCACCTCAGCCCAGGGGCGCGGCCGAGCCCCTCCTGTCCTCGCAAGGCTGGCCGGGCCCTGCTGCCTCTGCACGCGGCCCCTCCTAGCTCTGCTGCAGGCGGAGAGGGGAGAACAGCGGTTAACATCACCTGCCTAAAAAAGAGGCTGCCTGCGAAATGTTCAATGCAGTCCATTTTCCCATCTTGGATGCTTCCTTTCTGGAAGGACGCACACCTCTGTGCACTCACGTGTGGGAGGGATGCACACATACATGTACACACACACACGCCTGTCTCTGCCGGCTGGGTTGGGCCCTGTGGTAGGCACTGCATGTGCTGTGTGGTCTCTCATCATCAGAGCCCCGTGGGGCTGCGAAACCCTTTACACAGGAGGAGACGGCCACGGGGCCGCGTGTCTGCTTCAGAGCTGGGCTGCCCTGCCTCAGTCTCACCCACGCGTAGGAGGGATCATGGCTTGTAAAGTGCATTTGCTTGGGAGGAATCCCTTCTGCCACAGAAGGTCACCAGGATTTGGCTCACAAGGCGGAAGCAGCGGTTAATGTGTCAGATGCAGACAAGGAGCAAGCCCCTCGAGACAAAGCAGGGTCCGTGGGTCGTGTTCGCTGCAGAGAAGTGGGGACAGAGTGTCCAAACAGAGGACGTGATGGCCAAACCAAGAGATGCCTGGTGTCCGTCAGACTCTAGATACAGACACCCAGCACTGAACACTCCTGGGGTCTTAGCTCGGTTGCCCACCCAGGACACCGCTCTGACCCACGTGCCCTCTGCCAGGAATCACCAACCAAACCCAGGCCGCGGGAGGCGACCTTCCCGTGTGCCTCCCAGAGACGGGCCTGTGGAGAGGCTGATGCGTGAGGACACCGGGTCCCCTCCGCCTGCCGGCCTGGCCCGTGGTAACCTACCCGCTCCTGCCCGGCCTCCGCGCGACGGCAGCATTGTGACACACGTGGGATTGGAGCGGTTCAGACCCGCTCCGTGGCCTCTGGAGCAGTTGCCCAGACACACAGGACGGTTGCCCTGGGCCGTCTTCCATCCAGCACGGCTAAACCTGGGACCTACCTGAGCACCAAGCTCCTTTCCACGATGCTGCGGCCGAGCCCTGAGCTGGCCGCCGGCCGCAGGCGGTCTCTCTCCTTCCTCAGGACCCGAGCTCAGTGGCTCCTGCCTGTGGCCCGCTTGTCTCTGGCACGCTCAGTTCACAGCCATGCGCCTGCTCAGGGTGTCTGTTGGCGTCAGGGTGCGTCTGCCCTCAGCTGCCCTCCCTGCCAGTGGTCACCTCTGGCCCTTTTGTGATGTAAGCCCTGCCCCACTGATGCTGCCCAGGTGACCAGCCCCTCTGTCAGGGGACCCTCTGCCCTCAGAAGTCCACAGGCTCACCAGGAGCCCCCAGCATCTGCCCCAAGTGCTGAGTCCCAGCTCCTGTCCCTTGGCTCCTGACTTTCTAAATTTCTGTGCTTTGGATGGGCAGCTGGAAGTGAAGTCACCTCCAAGGCTGTTTCCATCAGTGTCTTGTCATGTGGCCCCTCTTTGGTGTCTTAGAGACACCAAACAGCCAGGCTCAGGGGACCTGGGGCCAGAGGCCCTCAGGTCGGAAGGCCAGGGGTGGTGCCGAGGACACGAAGCAGAAGGCTGGCAGCAGACTCAGGCGTGATGAGCCTCTGTGGGATGAACAGAGGGCAGATCCCCCTTGGCCCGCCAGCCATTCCTCCCCATCTCCAGCCTTGTCCCGGGCAGGCTGCCCGGACGGTCGGGACTCCATCCCACTCTGCTTTTGGGGCCTGGCTCGGCCTCAGAGAGGGGCTCCCAAGAACTCAGAAGTTGGGAAATCACTAGTTTTCTTTCCAGGATATTAAAAATACACATCAGCCCAAGGAGGCTCCTACCTGAGATCCATAAGTAAAATCCAGACAGGGCCTATGAGACCTGAGAGTCACCGGCTGGAGGGTCAAATGTGTGAGACAGAGTCCTGGGCTGGAAATCAGGAGCCATTTCTGAGCTTGTAGAAAACACAGAAGCCAGATGGAGAAGAAACATCAATCTGACCGCATATTTTGTACAGCACACACTCACACATGCTCTCGCCCCCCAAAGTCGACAGGTAAATGGGAGCACAATATGTTATTTGGAAGATATTTGGCAAAGGGTTAAGTTCCCTTTTATGGGAAAAGCTCTTTTTTTTTAAATTTTAATTTTGTTAACATCTTTATTGGAGTATAACTGCTTTACAATGGTGTGTTATTTTCTGCTTTATAACAAAGTGAATCAGTTATACATATACATGTGTCCCCATATCTCTTCCCTCTTGCGTCTCCCTCCCTCCCACCCTCCCTATCCCACCCCTCTAAGTGGTCACAAAGCACCGAGCTGATCTCCCTGTGCTATGCGGCTGCTTTTAAAATCCGAAAGAAAAAGACAATTTCCTCACTCGTCTCGGCTCAAAGGGAGCCAAAGATATGAGCAATAATATGTCCAGAAGCGAGTCCATTTCCCCTCTTGGCCCCATGAATCGTTTGAAAACTGTGGCCTGGGCTGAGGCCTCCTTCAACACAAGTAGAGACAGCCCACATCTCTCCCTGGGAGTAGGCTGGGGCCCACCCAGCTGGTCCGGGAAAACTTCAAGGGCGGGGCAGGGTGCTGACGCTGGGATGGCTGTGGACCCACGGGACTGAGTCCTGTGCTGGTCCTCAGGCCTCCACTGACTGATGGAGTACGGAGGGGAGACAGCCCCTGGGCCCTCTGGGCACGGCCCCACTCCCCTCCATCCCCCGCAGCCGGCTCACCCCAGCTGCTTTGGGGTCATCGGCAATGGCAGATACTGACTGTTCCAGAAGCTATTGCCCCTAATGAAGCCTCTCATTCTGCCCCTGACGGTTGGAACTGGGGTTCCAGGAGAGGCTGGCTGGTGCTTCTTACCCCGGCTGCCTTAAGGGGTGCGGCCAGAGGGCAGGTGGGACGCACGGGGCGCACTGCAGGGGCAGGGTGGTTTTTAAACAACTTCACTGAAATATAATTCTCATACCATACAATTCAACCATTTAAATGTGTGATTCAATGGCTTTTAGTATCTTCACAGTTTTACCTCCAAAACCACAATCAGCTTTCCCAGCAAGGCTGAACCAATACCCTCCCAATCTCCCTGCCTCCTTCCAATCCTCGAATCTGCTTTCTCTATAGATTTACCTATTCTGGACATTTCCTATAAATGGGATCATACTGTATATGTCTTGTGGTGTATGGCTTTCTCTTAGTATGTTTTCAAGGTTCATCCACGTTACAGCATGAATTGCTACTTCATTTCTTTTTATCCCTGAATAACTTTCCTTCATGCGTGTGTGTCCTGTGTTTCATCTATCCATTCACCAATTAGTGGACATGGGGGTTTTGACTACTTTTTGGCTATTATGACGAACACTGCTACAAACTTTCATATTTGGGCTTTTGTGTGGACATATGCTTTTATTTCTCTTGGTATACAGGTCAGAGTGGAATTACTGGGTTACCTGAACTCTGTATTTAACTTTTTGAGGAACTGCTAGATGGTTTCCCAAAGGGGCTGCACCCTTTTACCTTCCCATCAGCGGTGTATGAGGGTTCCATTCCTCTACATCCTTGCCAGCACTGGTTACTATCTCTCTATTTATTTATTTATTTATTTACATTTTGGCTGCGTTGGTCTTAATTGCAGCATGTGGGATCTTTTGCTGTGACGGATGGGTGGGATCTTCATTGCAGCACATGGACTTCTCTCTAGTTGTGGCGTGCAGGTTTTCTCTCCATTTGCAGCACGCTGGGTCCAGAGCACGTGGACTCTGTAGTTTGCAGCAGGTGGGCTCTCTAGTTGAGGCGCTCGGGCTCAGTAGTTGTGGTGCGTGGACTTAGTTGTCCTGTGGCATGTGGGATCTTAGTTCCCTGACCAGGGATTGAACCCACGTCCCCTGCCTTGGAAGGCAAGTTCTTTACCACTGGACCACCAGGGAAGTCCCACACTCTCTGTTTGTGATGATTGCCAGCCTAGTGGGTATGAAGGGAGACAAGTGGTTAGACTTTGACAAATGTGATGCAGAACATTTTAATTTCCATAATATCAAAGAGCTCTTGCAAGTAATTTTTAAAAAGACAAAAATCCAATAGGAAACTTGGAGAAAAGTAATCAACACAGAAGTCACAGAAAAAGAAATATAAATGTCTTTAATACATGTGTGAAAATATGCTTAGCTTCCTTAACAACAGAAATTCAAATGAACCCAACCATGAAGTGTCACCATTCTCCTACACTTTGGAAAAAAGTTAAAAAACAATGACAGTGTCTGGTTGATAAGGTGCCTCCATCAGCATTGGTGGAGTAAGAATCCAATGTCTTTGCTCAGGGTGATTTAGCAATCTCTGTTAAACGTTTAAAAGTTACATAGTCCTCAACACATCCACATGCAGGATGTCCCACAGAAATATTTGCCTACATGCACAAAAGGGCATGGGGACACAGTTTCTTCTTGGCTGGAGTAGAGTAGTTATTACCTAAATTTTTCTGTCTTTATAGACTGCCCCTATCCTGGACCTTCAGCTGGAGAGAGCAGGCTTGGGGTGGACAGAGGAAAAACACAACTGTTTACAAAATGACATCTTCACCAACTTTGTCAGCACAGATCAGTTTCGACATCCTAGGCAGGGTTTAGGTGGAGGGGAGGGACTCCCCGTGGGTACTTGGTGTGGAGGGAGCTTCACAACCTGTATCAGAGGCTGTGCTTGGGGAGGGAGGGGGATCACACTGACACGGGTCCCAGTCAGAAGCTTGGGGGTGCTGAGGGGTCAGCCGAGGGCCTTGGCCCCTGTCGCTCCACAGTTCTGGCCATCAGCACTTTCTCCACTTCTTCATGTGGACCATTGCGTCTTTGTCGTTCTGGTATAAACCGTGGGAAGCAGATCAAGACAAGCCTTGGACTCCTCTTCTACCCGGATCGATACAGGTGAGCCCTCCTCGGCAGCAGTTCTGGAACCATTCGGGCTGTAGGGCCAGATAGCGTTACTGAAATGAGTTGTTTGGTGATTTATTTCCCCTTTCTGCAGGCCTCCGTCCCTCCACTCTGAACCACACCCCCAAAGCTCTCCACTGTCCACCTAAAGTCATTCCGCACCTGCAGGATTGAGGGTCTGCCGGAGGCGGGGAGGCCAAGATCTCTCCCTGGGAGAGGCCCCCATGAAAGGCTGTGCAGCTGAGGCCCAAACTCCGCCATGAGGGAGCCCTGTTACGTTCAGGCCAACACCCTCGAAAGCAAAGAGCCTGGAAGGGAAAAGGGCCCATCACCTTTCTCCACATCCACATTAGCTGGCTGCTTGCCAAGGCAGGTGCTGAGCAATGACAGCAGAAGCTAGGATGGCGCCCAGTCCTTCTGGACTCACAAGAGGCACCGCCGAGGGCCAGACACCTGGCTCCAGTCCTATGCCCGTCCTCACCCGCACTCAGCCCGGCTGTGTGACATAATTCCTGCCTGGTTCATCTCATTCGGCAGTTCTTCTTATAGCAATGCCCTTAGGTCTTGCTCCAGGGGTGGCTGAATTGGGAAAGATCCTGCAGAAATCACCCTCATTTCATCACAAATCCCCTTTCGTCAAGAGGAAGGCCACGGTCCAGTCCCCAGCACTTTGGAGCAATCCCCTGATCTGTGGCCTGGCTCTGGGCCTCTCTCGTGGGTGAAGTTTGCTGTGACACTGAGCAAGGTGAAGCTGGGTCCACCACACAGCCAGTTCCATCTTGGCAATGGTCACAGTCCCACATTCTTGCTTTTCCCACGGGCAAGGTGAGGGTGAGAGAGTGATGGCAGAAGGGGCTTCTCGGTGTGTGCGCAGGGGGCTGGCCTTGAGGCCTTGAGGTTCCCGGCCAGGAGGCGCAGTCAGGGTTCTGGAAGCAGAGCAAGCCGGGCACTGGGCATGTGTACACCTCGGGTTGAGCCCATCAAGTCCGACAGCTCGGGGGCCTGTCCCTGCAGTGTCCGTGGTGGGAGCCCATGTAGAGCCAGAGACCAGCTCATTGCCATTGGCAATTCTTTTCCTGAGAAAGGCCCCCAGGTTCACGTTCCTGTCCTCACGGGGGGATGGGTAAACGCTGCTGGCACACCTAATGTCCAGATAAGAGCTGGGGACTCGCAGACCCAAGACCTCCCCATCCTCTATTCCAAGGACCCTCTGCTCTTTGGGCAAGAGCCTTGCAGTCTCTGTTTTGGCCCTGGCCTACTTTGAAGTTGCAACAATTAAACTCTGTGTCAGCCGAAGAACAAATGACTGTAGAACTAATGCCTTTGAACTCTTTGGTGGGACAAGGCTGACAGTGAAAAGTGGGAGGAGGCAACAGAGGCCAGGGCTCAGGTCTCTGCTGCCAACTGTCCCTAAGGCCGCTAGCCGGCCTGATCCCAGCAGAAACCTGCAAATGTGTCGGCACATGGATAGCAGAACCGTCAGCCTCCCCCGCTGTAACGGACGTACATGCCTCCGACCCAGCACATCGCCTGGTCCTACCGAGCCAGCAGGCATTCTGTCCTCCAAGATGAAGGCTAGAAGACTGAGGGCCCAGTTACACCGTGAGGGCTTTGAACTAGAAGGTGGCAGCGTTGGGACAAGAACTCCATCTTCTGTGCTGGCCTGTGGCTGTACCCCTGCCCTCGAGGTGCCAGCAGCCTAGAGCTCAGACATGCTGGTGTCCGGGAGTTGTCCCACAGCTGACCCTGCTCCTGGCCTCACTCCCCTGGCCAGGGGGCTCCGTGACTCAGCCAGGACTAGAGACTCGTTTCCTCGTGCTCAGACACGCTCATGCCCAAGAAGGGAGGCCGTTAGCTGGGACTGGTACCCAGGTAGCCAGGATCTGCCCGCAGGATCTGTAAAATGCTGTGGGGAGAGGGCCTGCCCCCTGCCAAGCCTGGCCCCGAGCTCCTCTGCAAGTGCCCTGCTGTCCTGGGCCCCTCTGTCCTCTGTTCCCCGTGGCTTCCTGGGCTCCCATCCTTCCACGGCCCAGCCTGGGCCCACACATACATCCAGAAGTCAGGAGGCTGTCCGTCACGGGGGGCAGCCCCACCGAGGGTGGGGACATGGTGAGTGAGTGCCCATGTGGAGTCTCCGCCGATGGGCAGGGGGCCCAGGGTGGGCCATGGGTGGGCAGAGCAGGTGAGCATAAAATGCTCGGGGCACAGTGGGCGCACAAAGGCACAGTCCGGTCCCCACCGGCATGGTCACCAGCCTGTAGAGGGGCCATCCAGGCCCTGCAAGTTGCCTCTCCTTCCAGATGATCCACACCGGTCTGCGGGAGAGGGTGGTTCCCCAGGGTGGCAGGGGGAGCTGAAGAGCCTCTGGCTGGCCCTAGGTGACATCCACGGCAGTGCATTGACCTGGCCCTGCAGGCCCAGCAGTAGCCTGGTGATTGGGGCAGAGACGGGCTTCTGTGCCAGGTATGCTCAAGTACACTTGACGGGCCGTTGACTATGGGAGGAGGTAAATGCCCTGCTCAGTTTGGCTTTGGGACAACACTTGCGGGGTGGTCCTGGCTGAGACTGGAGATGCCAGGAGGTCAAACAGGAGGGGTTTATGGCCAGGCCGGTGCAGCAGCCTGCCTCCGTCCAGGACCTGCCAATGAATCGGGGAGCCCTCCACGGTGGACGTGAGGAGAGCTGGCAGGAGTGCCCTTCACCAAGGAAAGCAGCCTGCGGGCAAGGGACCCCTGGACCGCAGAAGGCCCGTCTCACCCCCTGGGCCTCTGCTCCGGCTGCAGCCCCACTTCTGCTTACTCTCCTCTCCCCTGGCTGAGCCCGTTGGTCTCGGGAGAGGACCCAAATCTTTATCCCATGTGCCTTGGAAACAGATCAGCCTTGTTATTTCATTCCCAGGGTCTGAGGGGAACAGCTACTTTGCTACCCTGGGTCCATCCTAGAGCTCCAACGTGGCCACCCCACCATCCCCTGCGCAGGGTGGACACTGGTGGCCGCTCCGCACACTTTCAGTGCCCGTGTCTTGACCCTTTGTCCCTGACTCCTCTGGAGACCCTAGAAATGCACCTCCTGTGTCTACATGTACCTACCACATGGAAAGGGGAACACCACCCACTAGGCGCACGTGGGTGATGAGTCCGTGCCCCTCCCCACGGGCTCTCAGTCCAGCAGGGCCTGGGAGCCAGGCGGTCCCCACGCTGGCCTGGGTCAAGGCTAGCAGACCTGGGGTGTGGTCAGTGGTGGGGCACGCAGTGGACATGGCAGAGCTGGGACAGTGCTTACATCTCTGAGACCAGGACCAGGCTGCACTCTCCCCACAGCCCACCTGGCCCTTTCCCAGGTTGGAGGCCCTGAGCTCCCTGCTGCTGCTACCCAGGTGATCCCCGGAGCACCCACCCCTGGTCCTGGCAGCTCTGGCCTTGTTTCCCACTGGCCTGCGGGGTCTCCACAGCCCGGTCCAGGATTGGGCTAAATGGATTCCTTGTTCTCGCAGAGGATGGCCATGACTGGTCACCAGCTGGAAAGACCTTGGGTCCCTGCAAGGATAGGGGCAGGGCAGAGGACGGGACCCCCAGACCAGTCCTGAGGTTGGGCAGCCTCCGAGGCCATGTGACCAGTCTTGTTGGGCGGCATTTCCTTGATCTCTGTGGCCTTCCAGGGCCACTTTGCTCCTGCGTCCCAGACTGAGGCAGACAGTGTTGGGTCCAGGGTGCAGGGGGGCTTCAGCAGAATGGCGTAGAGGCTGTAGGTCTGACCTCCCACCAGGGAAGTGAGTGTGTGTGTGTGTGTGTGTGTGTGTGTGAGAGAGAGAGAGAGAGAGAGAGAGAGAGAGAGAGAGAGAGAGAGAGAGAGAGACAGACGGTAACATCTCAGCAGAAAGGACATGAAACCCAGCAAGGGAAAGAGAGGCCTGCCTGACATCTTATTTCATGTGAAGAAAGAGAAAATGAAAAGAGACTTGGAGAGACAGGTTAAAAAGAAGTGAAGTTAGATTAAATTTTGATATAAGTTAACACAAACTTAGAAATAGGCCTGTACGGGGTATCTCTGTCCACGTGGGAGGAACACCTGTACCAGCGGGGTGGCAGTCACCCCGCCCCCAGCACATCCGGCTAGCCCCGCACTGTGCCCTGCCCGCTTGCTGCAGACACCGGATTCCTGCGGATCCCACCCAACTGTCCAGAAGGAAGGACCATCCCAAGAGGTTGGTCCCAATAGGCTGTCTTTCCTAAGGCGCCTACATGTGCTTCGTGAGCAGGGGGGGATGCGCAGCTGTGGTCTGACCTGAGCACCGGGGCTGGGTAGTGGGTCTGCTGCCCTGCAGGAAGCATCCCACCAGGGTATCTGGGGGGCACTTTTGGATGGAGCCCTCCTGGCCTGAGGGGAAGAGTAGTTTTTAATCAGGATAAGTGTATTAGGTCCAAGTGATGTTAAGCCTGTTTCAGGTCCAAATCCTGGGCCCTTACCTGGGGGAGGCTCCTGGGGTTGGGGGCAGAGCAGGAGTTGTGTCGGAGGAGAGCGGGGCACACATGGGTGGGCTGGGAAGAGAGACTTGGGGGGCTGACAGGAGGGAAGAGACAATCAGAGGAGAGGCAAGGGCTCTGCAAGGTGAATGCCACTTGTCCCCTGTCACCCCAGGGGTCACCCCAGACACCATGCCGGTGTCTCCAACCGTGAGACCTTAATTTGGAGGAACCAGAGACGAAAGAAGTGGCCTTTGAGTCTCGAGGCCTCATTCTGTCTGGGGCAGGAATGCTGAATCCCTGCCACCCACCAGGCCCTGAGGTGAAGCCCTGAACGCTGGAAACACAGTTGGTCTCCCAAATTGTACCCAACACCACGTTTAAAACAGCCTACTTAGTTTTTAAAAATCTAATTGTGGTAAATACATATAACATCTCCCATCCAAACCATTTAAGTGTATAGTTCAGTAGTGCTGAGTATATTCACAGTGCTGTGCCACTGATCTCCACAAGCTTTTCATCCTGTGAAATTAAAACTCTATCCATTAAAGAATCCCCCCTCAGACACACCTTTTTTTTTTTTTCTTGCGGTACGCGGGCCTCTCACTGCTGTGGCCTCTCCCGTTGTGGAGCACAGGCTCCGGATGCGCAGGCCCAGCGGCCATGGCACACGGGCCCAGCCGCTCCGCCGCATGTGGGATCTCCCCGGACCGGGGAACGAACCCGTGTCCCCTGCATCGGCAGGCGGACTCTCAACCACTGCGCCACTAGGGAAGGCCCAGACACACCTATTTTTAATGATTGCTTTCTTTGAGGAAGTTTCATCTCCTGTTATCATCTCTGCTTGTGTACTTCCTTCTCCACATACCCCCATCTCTCCTCAGTCTCTCTCCATACACACACACACCTGCACACATGTGCACCCACAGACACTTGTGAACACTGAAGCTTCCTTTGAAGGCCTTATTGTCCTCACCCCTCTAGATCTGTGACCACTGTTGACATTTACATAAAGAGAAACACAAATTCTCCCAATTCACAGACCCCCCAAGGGGAAGACTGCTGCTTCTGCCAGGGGGTCTCCCAGCTGCGTCCCCCTCATCTCCCACCAGTGACCCATCCACTTGGGACCCAGGGAGAAAGGGGCCTCAGGCCAAAGGAGGCTTCCAGAAGGAACCTGTGAGTACCCACTGCGTTCAGCCCTCTGTGGGGCAGGGCACGGGGCGGGGGGGGGGGGCGCGGATTACCAGATCAAAAGGAGATTCCTTCCCAGGGGTGTGGTGGGAAATGAAATCAGACCACACCCCACCCTCTGTGCTCAGTGACAAATGTTCCTTATTCCTGGGGGCGGGCCATCATGCCTGCTAAAGGCAAGTGGCCTCCCGTGAGGCCAGGAAGGAGGACTTGGTCTCGCTCATCTTTCGTTACCACATAACATGAATCTAGAAAGCAGAACAGCAAGCAGGGGGACATGTATGAGGAAAGCACGCTGGTAATGGCTCACAGGCCATTCATTGCTGTTTCACAGACAAAGGAAGGGATGGTGGTAGGAGCTCCAGAGCCCCTAGGCATCCACACACTTCTTCTTCATCACGGTGAAATCGCTGTGCCACGGGAGTGTGCCCACCAGAAAGGTGCACATTTGGCTCTGAAAAAGACCACCACCACAGCAAAGTCAGCAGTGTGCCAAGAGGAAGAGAAAAAAAATGGCTCTGTTGCCAGGTGTCAGCTTAGGATACTAAGTGTCAGCTTAGGAATATGTGGGAAGACGGGTCATCACCCATCAAGGAATGCCCCCAAGAACCAGCCGGCTGGAGGCTGCAGACCTTTGTAGCCACCAGCAGGTACCTGGAGGGGTATCTGTCCCCGTCCCTCCCATGGATGGACAGCAAATATTAATACTCATCATATTTTGGTGGGAGATCAGATGTAACCTTGATTTTATTTTGAATTCTCTTTAATATTTTCTACAATGTAGATTGTATGCAATTCTATGCCATGTATAAACTAACGTAGGTCATTTTAATAATCAAACAATGCCTTTTGTTCTAACAACAATGTCAGGATAAGAGCAATTTAGAGAGTTCTAGGACCTAACATATCTTTTATTCCAAAGACCCCTTCTCTCCCTTTCCAAATGTCATTGACGACTTCTCTGGTGGCGCAGTGGTTAAGAATCCACCTGCCAATGCAGGTGACACGGGTTCGAGCCCTGGTCCAGGAAGATCCCACATGCCATGGAGCAACTAAGCCCGTGCACCACAACTACTGAACCTGCGTGCCACAGCTACTGAAGCCCGTGCGCCTAGAGCCTGAGCTCCACAACAAGAGAAGCCACGCAATGAGAAGCCTCCTCACCGCAATGGAAGAGTAACCTCTGCTCGCTGCAACTAGAGAAAGCCCGTGCACAGCAATGAAGATCCAACGCAGCCAAAAATAAATAAATAAAAATTTAAAAAGCCATTGAAATGACAAATGAAATATTCTATGTGTGGGTGATAGACGGATGAGTGAGGGGAGAGAGACAGATGAACAGGTCGGTAGCAATCCTGGAAAAACAGCAAAGGGCATCTTCAATAATTGGCTGGAAACACTGGGGCATTTCAGGAGCTAAGAGGCAAACGGTGTCAGAGAGAATGGCGTTAGGTCTCCACTGAGTTCTGCACACATGCAAAGGAGTATTATGGGGGCCTCATTGCCCACAAACCAACAAAATACCAAGTCAAAATGTTTTTATAGGCAAATTACATCAAGCCTTGAGAACCCAAAGCTCTTTTGGTCTTTAAACTGATCTAGATCACAGGAAAAAATGGAAAGCCCCCATTCTCATTACACCAGACCACAGAAATCCTGAAACCAAAATATAGCTGAGAAATAAATTATAACCCAAACTTACTTACTAAATAGCCTTAAAAAAATACCAGCAAATTAAAAGCAGCTGCATAGTAAACAGTTACTGTCCCTAATGCAGTGATTTTCAGCATTCCTGTGACATGAAGTATGTGGATGTCAGTACCCGGACATTCTGATTCAGTAGGTTTGGGGTCAGGCCATGGAACGTGTGTGTGCCCGTGTGTCCGTGTGTGCACCACACGCTCCAAGCCATTCTCTAGGGAAGTTTGACTGTTTAATATATAAAAGCAAAATTCCTAAATGAAAAGTGGCACATCGATCCCTCTGTATTCTAAGAGACAAGTGCGGACACCACCCATGCCACTGCTCCCTTCCAGCCCGGGCCCCACGGAGTGTCTCCACAAAGGGAGGTGACAAGAAGAAGGGGCTGTCCTGCCATCAACGAGGTGGTGACTGGAGAACACCCCCACACACACATGCATAAGCACGTCCACAATTGGCCTTCAGGAATCGCACCCCGCACTCAGAGAGACCCAGAAATTTGCCATAAAAGGGACAGGGATGCCAGGTGTGCATGTCCACAGCAGGTTCAACAAAGCTAATCGGGTCAGAGGAACAAGGATAGTCCCCTGCCGTGTCCTTGTGCAGAAATCGTCCAGAAACCTTGCTGAAGAGGCAGTCACCAAACAAGCCTGCACACTGGTGACCTGTGTATCTGTCACCACCTTCAGTCAGCGTGGATGAGAACTAACCACGCCATTCAAAGAAAGTTATATTTATAGAAAACCAAAAAGACACGTGCTCCATATTCCAGACACGTAAGGATGACTCAATATTATTTGAATTTATTATAGTAATGGGTCAAAAAGAAAAAATTATTCAATACACTTGGTAGATACTGAAAGAATAATTGATAGAAGAAAACATTCTTAATTTAAAAACTAACTCTTGGGGCTTCCCTGATGGCGCAGTGGTTGAGAGCCCGCCTGCCGATGCAGGGGACACGGGTTCGTGCCCCGGTCCGGGAAGATCCCACATGCCGCCGAGCGGCTGGGCCCGTGAGCCATGGCCGCTGAGCCTGCGCGTCCGGAGCCTGTGCTCCGCAACGGGAGAGGCCACAACAGTGAGAGAGGCCTGTGTACCGCAAAAACAAAGAACAAAAAGCAAAACACACACGCACACAAAAAAAACCTAACTCTTGGTAAAGAGAGAGTTGGAGGAGCTTCAGAAAACAACACTTGATACAATATTTAGTAATAAGGTATAAATACTGAAGAGAATCCCATTAAATCCCCCAGGAATAAGAGAGAATGCCCAGCATTACTCCTCTTCAGCATTATTCCAAACACTCGGAAAGAAAGGAACAAAGTTTTCATTATCGATAAATGTGGGCTTTAAAACGTGTGCTTTAAAACCGAGATGGGCCATGGAAACCTTACAGAGAATAAAAGAGCTTCCTGAAGACAAGTTTCCTTAATTCTCTTTAATATTTTCTACAAACAGGTAAAAAGCGACAACTTTCCCTTATCCACAATGCTCCCAGTAGAAAATATAAACTTCAACCAACCATACTTGTACTACCAGGAAAAGATAAATAAAACTAACATAAAAGATAAGATGGCATCAGACACGCTCCCTGCTTGACTGTTTGTCCTTGAAGGGCCTGTATTGTGCTGGAAATGATGGAAATTGTTCATGGTGAGCTCCCAGAGGCTGTTTTAGACTCCTGTCAATGGGCCCTTGTGGTGCCCGTGCAGTGGCTGCCTGAAGCGGCGGTTCTGAGCATGGTCCCAAGGCCAGAGCAGCAGCCCCGGACCCCAGCCTGGGGAGCTCGTGAGGATTGCCAGTTCTTGGATTCCTCTCCAGACCTACTGAATCAGACTCTTCAGGGGGAAACCGCGCCACCCAGGTGTGTCAAGGTCGCCAGGTGATTCTGACATGGCTCACGTGAAAGACCACGGGGGTGAAGGAAGGAGCCCACCTTCAGGGAGCCCGGGGCCTTCACCAACCTCAGAGGAAGCCCTTGGATGAGCCCCGGGCACTTCCACCCTGAGTCAGAAATATAGGCTTGAGGCCAAAAGCCCCCAGGCTATGTCAGACCCCTGCTGAGAGCCTGGGGCTCTTCCCTGACATTTGTGGAAACCATGGCTGAGCCTGGGAGGGTGGGGACACCACTTAGCCTGGTCACTGCTTGATCTCCAGCACCCAGAATAGCGCCAAGTGCCAAGTAAGCTTTGATGAGTGGCTGAGTGAACGGACTCCCTTTTGTGCCTTCACAAGGATGAACGACTGTGGGGCTGGCAACAGCTGGGTGGTGCATCAGGGTCCAAGAGGGCAGACTCCCAGTGAATGTGTGTTAGCGAGTTTTCCTGCACCAGGAGCCTGGAGGGATGGAGTCCTTGCAATAAGAGTGACCTTGACAGCACCCTGTCCCTAGGACAAGGGGTCCTCCACATCCTGCTGCCCTGCACCCTCTGCTCTGAAGGCCACAGGGCTGACCACTTCTGGGGTGAAACACTGGGACTGATGCCGACCTCAAGGAGAGGGTCTGTGTACCCCAAGTTCTGCCTGGGGCTCAGAGCAGCCAAGACCATTGC
This sequence comes from Phocoena sinus, assembly GCF_008692025.1. Classification (NCBI taxonomy): domain Eukaryota; kingdom Metazoa; phylum Chordata; class Mammalia; order Artiodactyla; family Phocoenidae; genus Phocoena; species Phocoena sinus. The sequence continues at coordinate 44,015,431 of NC_045777.1, forward strand.
AGCTAGTTGGCTTGTCACCTACCTTTTCCAGTTTGAAGTTTTCCTTAACCATGCTGGAAGCTTTCTGCAGTTGGTGCGGGCTATTTCAGCATGAATAAAGTATTCCAGACGATCTGTGACCTACTGATTAGCAATCATGCAATTTTGTCCAAAAAAGCTTTTTCTACTTTTTAAGTTTCAGCTAACCCTTAACAAATTGCTCTCACTCTCATTCTCTCTCCCTATCTCCTCCTCCCCTCTCCCCCTCTCCAAATATATCTTTAGGGGATGGCCTATAATGCCCACCACACACTGATACCACCACCTGGAGCTGGATGCCCTAGGGAAGGCTCCATCCAGCCTGGGGCTTTCTTGAAGGCAAGACCTTCTACTTCCAGAACCTGGGCTCTCCTGGGCCCAGGATATTACCAGTTCACGTGTGCCCCATGGGAACAGGCCCCTCGACCACATAGGACCCTCTCCCTGAGTCCCTTCCCACACATAACCCCCTCAGATTCTGTCATCTGAAATCCCTGCCCTTTGGGACTTCCCCACCCAAAGCCCCTCCCACCACCCCAGGGGCCCATGTGGCCGGGGTTTGTCTTCCTGTTCTCTAAGTGTTTAGGAAGCAGAACAGCTGTGATTGACAGAATTTGCTAACAGTTGAGTGAGTTAAAGGCTGCTCACATGTCCGTGTAAATCTGCTCCCATCTGGTTTTAAAAGATTACAGCAGGATTTAGAGATGGCCAAGCCCGCCATCCAGCAAATCCTTCTCCTACCAGCTCTTGGAATCACAGAAGGAATAAGGGCCCTCCTTCCGCAGTGGTGTTCCAGCCTTCGCAGGTGGGGCCCCTGGACCGGCAGCATCAGCATCACCAGGGAACTTGATGGAAATGCAGGACCTCGACCTACTGAATCAGAAACTCCAGGGGTGGGCCCCGCAGTCTGTGTTTGAACAAGCCTCCAGGTGATTCTGATGAACAGTGAGGTCAAAAAAGATGACAGGGCTTCCTGCTGGCGCAGTGGTTGAGAGTCCACCTGCTGATGCAGGGGACACAGGTTCGTGCCCTGGTCCGGGAAGATCCCACATGCCGCGGAGCGGCTGGGCCCGTGAGCCGTGGCCGCTGAGCCTGCACATCCGGAGCCTGTGTTTCACAACAGGAGAGGCCACAACACTGAGAGGCCCGTGTACTGCAAAAAAAAAAAAAAAAAAAAAAAAAAAGATGACAGCAGGAGATGAAATGTGTGTCTGCAGCTTGGGTCCAGGTTCACCTGGACTCACGCTATTTTGCCAGGCCTTCCCTCGCTGCCCACTCCAGCCTTTAACAAGGTCGTATGACCTCTTAGTTTCTTTCCAAAGAACTAACAAGGGTGACCGGACTGTAGTGGGAGAAGCTGGTTAGCCAGCTGGCGGCCGACCCCGGGCTGAGACGGGGGCGTCGGGCGCTAGAACGCGCACCCCTAACAGCCGTCCCCACTCCTCCTACCTCCCAGAGGTCCCGGACTCTCTGCTCATCCGGCCACAGGAAGGAAGAGGATGGCTGTGTGCTGATTCCAGGGAAAGGGGAACCTGAGAACTCACATCCCTTTCTGGAGGTGGGTTAACCAGAGTGACAGATCCAAAGCCCGTATCTGATCACATGGATCCCAAGAACTCCATGTCCTAATGTTTCTCTGGCTTTTCATCCTCCTAGGGTGGCCTGAAAGTCTTGCCCACAGCCTAGGAGGCCTGGCTTGGCCTGGTCACTGCCCACCTGTCTGGCTGCTCACACTGGCTCCTTAGGGTTGCTGAAATGGGCCACGCTCCTTCCTCCCCTCCCCCACACCCCTAAACCCTCCCACTCCCCTCCTGCAGCAGATGTTATGGGTGGGGCCCCAGACACCGACCCACACTGTCACTTCCTGGGGCTCTCTGTTGCCAGCAGAAGCCAAGGGCTCCTGGAGCAGCTCTTAGCCTGAGAGTTTGTGGATGAGGAACCCAGCTCCTCTCCTGCAGGTGGCCCAGCTCTGCAGTGCTGCCCCCTCTCCCCAAGGCCCCAGGGACCCTGAGCCCAGATGCCCTTGGTTGTCACCTGCTCAGTGGCTCCCCTGCACTGGTCCCTTCCCTGCCCCCTCTCAATCCTCTCCAGGCTGCCTGGTGCTTCCTGGATGGCCTCTCAAATAAACCACTTCACTGGAACACTAGCACTAGGGTCTGCTT